>NW_026688154.1:442046-742046 GCF_030445035.2 Dasypus novemcinctus
AGCATATCCCACTCACTGATTGCTGTCCTGCATAAAGCTACTCCCATTTATGAAGAACTCCATGTCAGAATTTGCCAGTGGCTGGTCTTGGAGGTCTGGCCTGCTGGAATATACTTCTTGTGATGTTTTCAGGCAGTTATGGGCTAGAATCCCCAGTTCCACGGGTAGTAGAGTGGCAGGATTTAGGGTTTTTACAAGTTCCAGTTGAAGGGAAACCACATAATGGGGTTTGATATTTAACCAGGCAGCTGTTAGTTAGCCGGTGTGTTCCTTTGGCTTTGAAGACTATGATTACTGCATGCAGAACCAATTTTATAGCTTCTAGTGTAAAAATGACTGCAGCTGCTACAGCTTGCAGACATGAGAGCCTGTCTTTGGGCTAGTGTCCAGTTGCTTGAATAGATAGACTATGGGTCTTTGCCAGGACCTGAGGTATTGAGTGAGTGCCCCTACTGTGATCCTTTGGCAGTTGTGAACATAGAGGTAGAATGGTTTACTGAGATCTGGAAGCCTGAGGCTCAGTGCTTCCATTAGAGCTTGTTTGAGAGCAATGAAAGCATTTTTCTGTGGGCTTTCCCAGAGCAGGGAATCATAATCTTTCCCCTTTGTGACTTCATATAAAGGGCACATGAGGACCCCAAAATTGGGGCTCCATTTGTGGCAGAATCCTGCCGCACTGAGGAACTGGCAGCTTTTGGTGGCTGTTGGGCTCAGGGAGACTACAGATTACTTTCTTTCTTTCAAGTCCCAATTCACGGTGCCCCTGCATCATTTTTATAATCTAGATATTTGACCTGAGGCAGGCATATTTCAGCTTTTTTCTTAGACACTCAATAGCCTTTTTGCTGTAGATGCTTTAAAAGAGCGTGGGTTCCACCAGCGCAGTCTTGGTAGGTGGGACTTCTGAGAATGAGGTCATCTACATAATGGAGGAGAAAACAGTTATGGCTTTCTGGTTTAAAGGATTTGAGATCACTAGCCAGACCTTGTCCAAAAATAGTGGGGGCATTTTTAAACCCCTGAGGCAGTTGCATCCATGTTAGCTTCTGCTTTTCATCTGGGTTCAGATTGTCCCACCTAAAAGTGGAAATTGGCTGGCTGCAGGGCACTACCCAAATGCAGAAGAAGGCATCCTTAAGATCTAGGCATGAAAAGTAGATTGCCAGTGAGGGTATTAAGCTGAGAAAAGTATATGGATTAGAAACTGCAGAATGAAGGGTTATTACTGCCGAGTTAACTGCTAGTAAGTCCTGGACTGGGCGGTAATCCCCATCAGCTTTTTTAACTGGAAAGAGTGCGGTGTTCCATGGAGACTGGCATGGCTCAATATGCTTTCATTCAGTAATCTCTGAATAAGTAGCTGGACATTTGCTTGTGCTTCACGTGGTACTGGATATTGCTTTATGCTTATTGGACTGTCTGTGGCCTTTATTTCAATAATAATTGGAGGAATGTCATGTGCCATCCCCATTGGGTTACCCTCTGCCCATACTTCAGGCACATCTTCAAAAGGGAGCTGCATGGGCATGGACTGGCCAGTTTCACTGAGGCAAAACAGTCTCCATTCCTCCTGCAGAGGAAGGGTTAGCACTATTCTCAGAGGGTCCTGTGGCCCCAGTGTCTGTGTGGATTGCCCCATGACATCAAAGGTAATTTGAGCTGCAGTGTAGACAGCAGGTTGCAACCCAGGAGGGGGACTGGGCACTCTGAAGATAAAGGAATTTGTGAGTGACCTCTTTTCTCCCAATGTTGCAGGTCCTGGCTTGAAGGAAGGGCCATTGGGTACTTTTGCCAGTTGCACCTATGACAGTGGCCTGTCTTTTTGAGAGAGGCCCAATTGGCTTGGTCATTACAGAATGTTGAGCCCCAGCATCAACCATCATATGTATGGTGTGGCCCCCAATTTGGACTCTGACCATAGGCTCTGCAGGGCCGGGAGAATAGGAGCCCAGTCTGTCCTAATAATCTCCATCAGAGTCCTCTATTCCTGCCAGCCCAATTATCTGATTTGCAGGGTTTTTTTCCTGAACTTTTTTGGACCCAGGTTTTGGTTTGTGATGCCCCACTAGCTTTCCTTGTTAATGTTTTAACTGCAGTGGCAGGGTTGAGTGGCCAGCTGGGACACTCTTGCTTCCAATGCCCATCTTCTTTGCAGTACACACACTAATTTTGCCCTAGCATAGGCCCTTCCCTCTCCTTGGGACAGGGGATTCCCAATTTACTCTCCTTGACACAGGAATGGATTTTTCCATGATTGCCACTGTCAGATCTGCCTTCTTCTTCATCTTCTGACTTTCTTCCCTCCTTGTTTCTACATCATGGTTGGCATAGACTTTAGTAGCTACTTCCATGAGCTGAGAGATATTCATTCCAGCAAACCCATCCAACTTCTGCAGTTTTCTTTGGGTGTCAGCTTGTGATTGGAAAACGAATGCTGTGTTGACCATTGTTTGGCTCTCAGGAGCATCTGGGTTTGAAGGGTGTGCATACACAAAACATGCTGCACAGCCTCTCATAGAATTGAGCTGGACTCTCATCCAGAGCCTGTAGAATTTGAATAGTTTTTGCCATGTTTACTGTCTTGTGGATCCCCACCATGAATCATTCACCTGAGGCCCTATGGAAAGTTTCTAGTCAGTTGAGCCTGGTTGTGCTCTTTGGATCCCACAGGGGGTCCTCCTCTGGGGACTGCAAGTGGGCATATTGGTCACTGTCCAAACTTTCCTCAGGTGGGTGCTAAGCCAGGTTAGAGCTCCCTGAATGACACGCATTCTTTCTTCAAAGTTTAATAAAGTCATTATAAATTGTTTACAATCAACCCAGGTGGGTTTGTGGGTCTGTATGATGGACTGGAAAATGTCCATCGTGGCTTGAGGCTTCTCTGAGAATGGTGAGGTGTGGCTTTTCCAGTTAAAAAGATCCGTTGTGGTAAAGGGCTGATAGATGAATGTCCAGTTCCCCCCCGAACCTAGCCATGTGCATCATAAAAAATTGGGGTCCAGCCTTCATGGAAAGGTAGCTGGTAGGCAGGCTTTCTCTCTGCTTCCTTTGCCCCTAGGGGTTCCTGTGGTTTCAGTTGCTACCTCTCAGCATCTCCACCCTGACTGATTGGCAGCACTGCAGCAGCATTGCCAGGGGCAATGGGCTGTAAAAGCTGCAGATCTGTATTTTCCATTGCAGAAGGTATCAAAGACCACTGAGGAGATGGTAAAAGCTGCTACAGGGATGGCATAGGGCTCTCTGGTTTGATAAAGGCAACTGCAGGAATGGTATAGGTGCCCTCTCAGATGGTGATAAAATCAGTGGTGGGGGTGGTATGGGTGTCTCTTCCCTGTGTGGATGATGATAATGGGGCACTGCTTAGAGAGACTAGCTCATTTTCATTCCTTAGTATTTCTGGGGCAGGAGTCATTGCATAAGGTGGCAGAAATTCATGTTTGTATGGCCCTTCTAAAATGGGCAGATTGGCACTGGACTCAGGGTACACTTTCTCTGGGCCCTTTGCATGGTGATTGTTTGGTATGGTCCCTGGGGCAGCACTCCTTGGTTTCTGTATTAGGCAAATTCTAGCTTCCATATTCATGCACTACCCTAACCAAGGTGGATTTTGGCTTACAGCATTTTCCCAAGGATCAATGTAGGGGAATTGGGTGTCCTGGGTTTCCAGTTACTGCATCATGGACTTTATGGATGATCCAGGGATCTAAAATGCCATACTGGGGTCAGCCCATGCCAAAAGTTGGCCATTCTAATTCACAAAGCATCCTAAGCTTTCCTGGTTGGAACCTTATGCTGTATACATCTTCACGGAATGCATGGGGGAAGTTTTTCAGCATACAACTGAAGAGGGTCCTACTTTGTGTGTTTCCCATGTTTCCACCCTGTGCTGATGGTACACAACAGTCACTCAAGCCATACACTTAGTCCATCTCTGGTCACAACCCTCACGGAAACTTTCGGCACCTCTTAACCTTAGCAGGTCTGTATAAACCCCTGACTTGGAAGAGGGTCCCTTTGCAGGGACCCCCCAGACTGCCCTTGATCATATGAGGTCACCACAGAACCACAGATCAGGACTCTGCACTTGCCACACAGAAGTGACTTTCTGCATCTCACCCAGTTGCCACAATCACATGCACACAACCACCCCCCTTTCCTTTTCTCAGACCTGGAGAGGAGGTACCTTCCTCCTGTATTCTCAGGTGTACAGGTGTACTCCCTTTTAGAGAGCTGATCAGTCTCCCTCCTTATTTTAGAATTAGGCTTTTCCTGCACTATGCCCCTGGGGGTCTTACCCATCTGATGTGTAGTGCTCCTTGCTTCATTCTCATTGTCTCTCAAATGCACTGGTGCTCTGGTTCTTCCAGGAGGGCTCTGGTGAAGACCACAACCTCTTTCTGGACTAAAAGGGGAGTCCAGGGGCACCCAGGGCTGGGTTTCACCTGGGCCCTCCCAGCCTCCTCAGAGACATCCGAAAGGGGCAAACAATTGTTGCCACCTCTGATCTTCTCAGTGCAATCCTGGACAAGCCCCCAGAATTGTAGTAGCAGAGAAGTCAGATGTATGTGGTGTTGAAGGCCAGGACACGAGAACTCTGAGAAGGAATTTGACTTATTATTTTTTTAAAGATTTATTTATTTATTTATTTCTCTCCCCTTCCCCCCACCCCAGTTGTCTGTTCTCTGTCTATTTGTTGCATCTTCTTTGACCACTTCTGTTGTTGTCAGTGGCATGGGAATCTGTGTTTCTTTTTATTGCATCATCTTGTGTCAGATCTCTGTGTGTGTGGCACCATTCCTGGGCAGGCTGCACTTCCTTTTGTGCTGGGCAGCTCTTCTTACAGGGTGTGCTCCTTTGTGTGGGGCTCCCCTATGCGGGGGACACCCTGCATCACACAGCACTCCTTGTGCACATCAGCACTGCACATGGACCACCTCCACATGATCAAGGAGGCCCTGGGTTTGAAATGCAGACATCCTATGTGGTAGGTGGACACCCTAACCACTGGGCCAAGTCCACCACCTGGAAGTTGATTTATTTTGACCGGCCAGAATTGGTGGACTCCTGTCATAATAAAAACTGAGCCCCAAATAGAATTTTTTGGGTCCCTTTTGTACAGAGGAAATAAGAGTGGGAAGAAAAATTGTGCTTGTATGTATGCAAAAATATTTTTGTTAGTTTCTTCAAGTGTTTTGTCTGAGTATTGGATTGGTTATTTCCCCCAGGTAAGCTTGAATTAATGCATATCCCCCACATTCCAAGTCAGCGTTTAGCACTAACCACCCCCCCACATTCCAGCTTATATCCTCCCTGAATATCCAAAGCCTACAGAGTTTATACTTCTCAATTGGCTTTCTAGGCATATTTGCAAATAAGTTTGGATTTGTGCACATCTGCTGCTTTCAGCCCTCCATTTATAAAGGACTCCAGCAAGAGGACCGATACCCACCCTAGACTCACTGAAGCAATCCAATCAAAGACCCCAAATTGAATCCAATTCAAGTTCTCAAGCCCACAGGAATGAATTAGCTCCAAGAATATGTGATTTTTCCTGGGCTCCACATAAAGTTTCAAAGTGCCCCAACATGAAGGTCAGTTTCTTTCTCTTGCCTAGTATTTTTTGTTGATTGGCTTTATATTAAAACTCTTGAGACTTCCGGCAAGATGGTGGCTGAGTGAGCTTGCCTTGCCGTCTCTCCTGGGAAGAGGCAGCTGGGCACCGCTGGAGGTTCTCCGGGACCAGGCTTTTTCAGGATTTTTTCAGGGCAGGAAGTGTCTGGACATCGATTTGATGGGAAGGTAACGGAAAGGACTGGTCTATAAGATATAATTTGGGACTTTTCAGGAGGGGGAGGCAAGATGGCGGCTGAGTGAACTTCCCGGTTACTAGCTCCTGGGGGGAATCGGCTGGGAGGCATTGGAGACTCTTTGGGACCGGCTGTTTCGGGATTTTTCCTGGTCCGGAGGTGTCTGGACATCGATTTGGAGGGAAGGTAACAGAGAGGATCCATCTGTGAAATATACACGGAGATCCCAGCTACGTGTGGAGGACTCCCTCCTTGGGTAGGCGGAGCCGAGGCAGCTAGCACTGCGGTGGGCGGCAGGCGGGAGAGCCGAGCCGCGCTGCGCCGCGGTGGCGGGCGGTGGGCGGGGAAGCCGAGTCCGGCCGAGCCCGGCTGAGCCGCGACGGGCGGCGGGTGGGGGACCGGAGCCCAGCTGAGCCCAGCCGAGCCTGGCGGCGGGGTTTCTGTTCTTTGTTTTTTTTTTTTTTATTATTATTATTTTTATTTTTTATTTTTTGTTGTTGTTCTTGTTGTTCTTTTTTTTTTCAATCCTCTCTTTCTTGTCCCCAATATTCTTCTTATACTATTTTACCTTAACAATACAATAGGTCCTACAGGAAATACCTCACATTTGCTGGGTTTCCTCACCCTCCACTGCCTCATTTCTCTGTGAATACATTTAGCCTATCTACACTATCCCCTTTCCCCTACAACTTGATATCCTCCACCATCTGCTATCTCTCCTATATTCCATCTCCCTTTCTTTGATCCACAAAGTGTCTAACTCTTAATTTCTAATACCTTTGTTTAGTTTTCCATCTGGTATTCGTCCCTGAAACTATTACCTTTCTTTTCTCTTTCCCTCTCTCACGAAAACAATAGCCTCTTAGTACGTACCACATTCCTCCCATATTCAGTCATCTACCTCATTATAGGTACTTTCCTACTACTATAACTCTACACAATTTACATGATCTAACCTCCATCCTCCCAGAACTCATATTGTTGCTTTGTAAACATATATCACCAATACTACTTCACACTTTTTCCTTCCTTACACAATTGACTTTCCCCAGCACTAATACTTTCCTTTAAAGTGAGCTTAACTAGCAATAAGAAATAGGAATAAGAAGAACAAAGTGACAAAGAGAAGATATAACACTTAAGCAAAAACAACAGCTAATTAATCTCCAAGACTAGACAAAGAAGCTAAGGAACTGATTAAACCCATCAAGAAAAAATGTTGACAAGACAGCAACAAAAATCTACAAACCAAACGAGTAATCAGGAAATCATGGCTGAATCCAATCAACAAACTGAAAATCAGGAAGGGGGGCAGGACTTCGCACAAGCAATGAAAGATCTCAGAACATTTATCACCGACAAATTTGATGAAGTAATGAAAGAGGTTAACAGCGTGAAGACAACACTTGGAGGGGAAATTGCAGACACGCGCAAAAAAATAACAGATATGATGGAAATGAACACCACAATTCAAGAAATCAAAAATACACTTGCAGCAAATATCAGTAGACTAGAAGAGGCAGAGCAGAGAATTAGTGATGTGGAAGACAGTGCATTGGAAATCAAACAGATAGTAGAAGTGGTCAATAAAAAGGTAGAAAAAATCCAGATAGGACTTAGGGACCTGAATGATAACGCAAAACGCTCAAACATACGTATTATAGGCATTCCAGAAGGAGAAGAGAAGGGAAAGGGGTCAGAAGGAGTGTTGCAGGAAATAATGAATGAAAACTTCCCAAATCTACTGAAAGAGACAGATGTACATATCCAAGAAGCACAGCGCACTCCACTGGTCATAAACCCCAACAGGCCCACCCCAAGACATATACTTGTCAAATTATCCAATGCTCAAGACAAAGAAAAGATTCTAAAAGCAGCAAGAGAAAAGAAAACCATCACATACAAGGGAAACTCCATAAGATTAAGTGCTGATTTCTCATCTGAAATGATGGAGGCAAGAAGGCAGTGGTATGATATAGTCAAGGTACTAAAGGGAAAAAATCTCCAACCAAGAATACTCTATACAGCTAAACTAGCATTCAAAAATGATGGAGAGTTCAAAATATTCACAGATAAACAGAAACTGAAAGAGTATATCAACAAGAAACCTCCCCTTCAAGAAATTCTTAAGGGAATTCTGCAGGAAGAAAGGAAAAAACAGGACAGTCAGAGATGGAGGAGAGTGTAAAAGCAACAAGAAAGACAAAAATAGAAGGGGAAAATAAAATAATACAAACAAAATATAACAAACACAAATCCAACCAAAATATGGCTACCATAAATAACTCTCTAAACGTAATAACACTGAATGTCAACGGATTAAACTCACCTATCAAAAGATTCAGACTGGGACACTGGATAAGGAAATACGACCCATCTATATGCTGCCTACAAGAGACACATCTTAGACCCAGAGACTCATGGAGGTTGAAAGTGAATGGCTGGAAAACAATCATACAAGCAAACAACAACCAAAAAAAGGCAGGAGTAGCTATATTAATATCAGACAAAATAACTTTAAATGCGAAACAATTGTGAGAGACAAAGAAGGATACTATATTTTAGTGAAAGGGACAATTTGTCAAGAAGATCGAACAATCATAAATATCTATGCTCCTAACAAGGGCGCCTCTAAATATGTGAGGCAAACGCTGGAAAAACTAAGTGAAAGAATAGATGCATCTACAATTATAGTGGGAGATTTTAATACACCACTATCAACTCTGGACAGAACATCTCAAAAGAGAATCACTAAAGAAACAAAACATTTGAACAGTATATTAGAAGAGCTGGATCTAATAGACATATATAGATCATTACACCCAAACACAGCAGGATATACATTTTTCTCAAGCGCACATGGAACATTCTCCAAGATTGACCATATGCTAGGCCACAAAGAAAGGCTTAATGAATTCAGAAAGATCGAAATCGTACAAAACAATATCTCTGACCACAGTGGAGTCAAGCTGGAAATTTGCAAGGGACAGAGACCCAGACTTCACACGACAATTTGGAAATTAAACAGCACACTCTTAGAAAAACAGTGGGTCAAAGAGGAAATCTCAAGAGAAATCAATGACTACCTTGAAACAAATGATAATGATAACACAACATACCAAATTTATGGGATGCAGCAAAAACGGTACTGAGAGGGAAATTTATAGCCATAAATTCATATATCAAAAAAGAAGAAAGAGCAGAAATTGAAGAATTAACTGCACATTTGAAGGAATAAGAAAAACAACAACAAAGTAACCCAACAGGAAGAAGAAGGAAGGAAATAACAAAGATAAGAGCAGAACTAAATGAAATAGAAAATAAGAAAGCACTTGAAAAAATAAACAAGACCAAGAGCTGGTTTTTTGAGAAGATCAACAAAATTGACAAACATTTAGCGAGACTAACAAAGAAAAAAAGAGAAAAGATGCAAATACACAAAATAAGAAATGAGAAAGGTGATATCACCACTGACCCCACAGAAATAAAGACTATCATAAGAGGATACTTTGAAAAACTATATTCCAACAAAAATGACAATTTAGAGGAAATGGACAAATACCTAGAAATACATAAGCAGCCCATACTGACGAAAGAAGAAATTGATGATCTTAACAAACCAATCACAAGCAAAGAGATAGAATCAGTCATTAAAAATCTCTGAACTAAGAAGAGCCCAGGGCCAGACGGCTTCACAGGTGAATTCTAAAAAACATTCTGGAAAGAACTAACACCAATCCTGTTGAAACTATTCCAAAAAATCGAAACAGAAGGAACACTGCCTAATTCCTTCTATGATGCCAACATTACCCTAGTACCAAAGCCAAACAAAGACACCACAAGAAAGGAAAATTACAGACCAATTTCTCTAATGAATCTAGACGCAAAAATACTTAACAAAATACTTGCTAATCGTATTCAACAACACATTAAACGAATTATACACCATGACCAAGTGGGATTTATCCCAGGTATGCAAGGATGGTTCAACATAAGAAAATCAATCAATGTAATACACCATATAAACAGATTGAGAGGAAAAAACCACATGATTATATCTATAGATGCAGAAAAGGCATTTGACAAAATACAGCACCCCTTCTTGATAAAAACACTCCAAAAGATCGGAATACAAGGAAACTTTTTGAACATGATAAAGAGTATATATGAAAAACCTAAAGCCAACATTGTTTACAATGGCAAAGTCCTGAAATCCTTCCCTCTAAAATCAGGAACAAGACAAGGATGCCCATTGTCTCCGCTCCTATTTAACATTGTCTTAGAAGTACTGGCTCGAGCACTGAGACAAGAACCAGATATAAAAGGCATTCAAATTGGAAGGGAAGAAGTCAAAATTTCATTATTTGCAGATGACATGATCCTATATATAGAAAACCCTGAGAGATCTTCAACAAAGCTCCTAGAACTCATAAATGAGTTTAGCAAAGTCGCAGGTTATAAGATCAATGTGCAAAAATCAGTAGCATTTCTATACACCAATAATGAGCAAGATCAGGAGGAAATCAAGAAACAAATACCATTCACAATAGTAAATAAAAAAATCAAATACTTAGGAATAAATTTAACTAAAGAGGTAAAAAACTTATACATTGAGAACTATACAAGATTGTTCAAGGAAATCAAAGAAGACCTAAATAAATGGAAGAATATTCCCTGTTCATGGATAGGAAGACTGAATATTATTAAGATGTCTATCCTACCAAAACTGATCTACACATTCAATGCAATTCCAATAAAAATCAACACAGCCTTCTTTAAGGAACTAGAAAAACTAACTATGAAATTTATTTGGAAAGGAAAGAGACCCCGAATAGCCAAAGACATACTGAAAAAGAAAAACGAAATTGGAGGAATCACACTACCTGACTTCAAAACATACTATAAAGCTACGGTGGTGAAAACAGCATGGTATTGGCATAAGGAGAGACATATAGACCAATGGAATCGAATTGAAAGCTCTGATATAGAACCTCACATATACAACCACATAATATTCGATAAAGCCACCAAACCCTCTCAACTGGGAGAGAGTGGCCTATTCAACAAATGGTGTCTGGAGAACTGGATAGCCATATGTAGAAGAATGAAAGAGGATTACCATCTCACACCTTATACAAAGATCAACTCAAGATGGATCAAAGACCTAAATATAAAAGCCAAGACCATAAAAACCTTAGAAAGCAGTGTAGGGAAACATCTACAGGACCTTGTAATAGGTAATGGATTTATGAATATCTCACCAAAAGCACGAGCAGCAAAAGAACTAATAGATAAATGGGACTTCCTCAAAATTAAAGCCTTCTGCACCTCAAAGGAGTTTGTCAAGAAAGTAAAAAGGGAGCCCACACAGTGGGAGAAAATATTTGGCAATCATATATCTGATAAGAAACTTATAACTTGCATATATAAAGAACTCCTACATCTTGAAAATAAAAAGATAAACAATCCATTTAAAAAATGGGAAAAAGACTTAAACAGACACTTCTCCGAAGAAGAAATACAAATGGCAAGAAAGCACATGAAAAAATGTTCCAAATCTCTAGCTATCAGGGAAATGCAAATCAAAACCACAATGAGATACCATCTTACACCCATAAGATTGGCAGCTATGAAAAAAACAGAAGAATACAAGTGCTGGAGAGGATGTGAAGGAAGGGGAACACTCATCCACTGCTGGTGGGAATGCAGAAGGATCCAACCATTCTGGAGAACAGTATGGCGGTTTCTCAAAAAACTAGCCATAGATTTGCCATATGACCCAGCAATACCACTGCTGGGAATATACCCAGCAGAACTGAAAACAAGAACACAAACCAATATATGTACACCAATGTTCATAGCAGCATTGTTCACTATTGCCAAAAGTTGGAATCAACCCAAATGCCCATCAACAGACGAGTGGATCAATAAAATGTGGTATATACACACAATGGAATACTACTCGGCTGTAAGAACAAACACACTACAAACACATGTGATAACATGGATGAATCTTGAGAATCTTATGTTGAGTGAAGCAACCCAGACATTGAAGGACAAATACTACATGACCTCAATGATATGAAATAAATAAGCTGCCCTAGATAGCAAGAGACTGAACGATAGGCTTGCAGGAAATCGGAGGGTGGAGGAAGGATATGAGCCGATGTCTGCAGGGGTGGAATTTAAGACGAGATGGTGGTAAGTATGAACACAAAGAAGAGATAAAAGGGGGGCAAGGGGTTGCCTTTGCTTGGGGCTTTGCGGGTTTGAGGGTGGCTGGGGAGGGACGGGTGGGTAACGTTGCCCGAAAGTGGGGGGTGGGAGGGGTAGCATACGAACCAGGAGAGGGTCAGGTGTTGGTGGAGAGTAAAATGCCGAGAAAATCATATCAAAATATAATAAAGAGGGTTACCTGTTTAGAATGCTCGGAGGGGAGGGTCTGATGCAGGACGGGCTCCTGGGGAATGTCTAAATGCTCATTCTGCCAGAGTGGGTGACACCATGGGGTAGAAACCCAAGTAGTGAGAGTGGGGGTGGACCCACATCCTGGGGAGGACTAATGCCATCCAATAGAGGGAACTGTATCCCTCGAGAGAAAGGGTGGCTCCCAGGGCATTGGGGCAGTTGAGCAAGTTAGGCCCTGAACACTATTCCATCTATCTCTGGAAGTGGCTCCTCAGGAAACGGAGGTTGGCTATCACTGAGGGCACCAAGGTGGAAGGGAAAATGGACGTTAAATGTGTGGAACCAAAGTAAATGGGGGGTAAGAGAGGAGTTTCTTGAGAGTTCACAAGGATGGATATAAAACATGTAATATTACACCATAACATATAGGAGATGACAGACTGATAATGTAAACCATAATGTAAAACATAGGATAACTAAAAATGTAAAGAACTGTGTATCCTAAAGTATGCACCATAATGTAAATACAGATGTCACCTTGTTAGAAAGCTAATGTCTCAGACTCTGTACATCACTTTAAGTAAATATGATATGAATAGGGCGTAAGAGTATCACTGTGGAAGGGAAAAGGTTTTCTGGTGGATGTGTGGGAGTGCTGTATATTATATATATACATTGCTGTGGTCTAGGACTCCTGTGAAGAAAAGCTGAATAATTAGGGGGGGGGAAAAAAAAAAAAAAAAAAAGAAAAAAATAGGATGTGGAATTTTTTCAAGTCAACATTCTTTATCTAAGTTCTTTATCTAACTTTATCCAAGTTCTTTATCTATCCTTTAAACTCATCGCTATATGCCATTCCCTAGTAAGGGACCATGACATTATATTGGGCTTCAAATTTTGGGGAGTTCTGGATCACAGAGTGTTTCAACAATGGCAATGGAGGGATACTGGTATGGGATACCAATGACAGATGATATATGACTGACAGGGAGCTGTACAGAACATATGTCCAGGGTGCATGGTAATGTTTGGATATACTCATAGTGGCAACAATTAAAAACCACAGTAGGGGGGGTACTGGGTTCCTGGCCAGTGGTGCTCTGTCGTGGTCCCTAGGGGAGCAGCGACAGTCTCCCAGGTACAGTGGTGGGGACCGGGAGGGAGTGAGGGTTCAACAGTGAGCCCCTGATACTAATGACTATGCTTGTGAGCTGATAAACCCAAAATAATAACAAGGCCTAGAGCAACTTTGTGCCTGGGAATTTCCTTCTGTCAGCCTTCATGTTACTCAAATGTGGCCAGTCTCGAAGCCAAACTCAGCATGTAAATGCAATGCCTTCCCCCCAGCGTGGGACATGACACCCGGGGATGAGCCTCCCTGGCAACGAGGGACCACTATCAACTACCAACTGATGATGCAACTGGAAAATGACCTTATACGGAAGGTTCAATGCGGATCAGCAGAATATCCATGTCTACATAAAATACCATGACTTTAAAATGCTGTTTGACCTAAAGTAAGGGGGAAATGGAAAGGAGAAATGAGTTTATATGGCTACGAGTTTCTAAAAAAGAGTCTGGAGGCTTGCAGAAGGTTTGCCCTCATGCACAACTGAGCAGAGTCAGAGAGACAGATAAAGCAGATACAACCCCCAGATATTGGTTCCTTTGAGGGCTAAAGAGACCCATGGGAGTTATGGTCATGGCCGATGGGGTTAACTACCAGGGCAGATGGCCCCTCTTTGGAAATGGTGTTTATGTGTGATGAATCTGGACTCAGATGGGATCTCCCTTCATAAGACTTTCATGCTAATGTGCTGGAGGTGCAGTTAATGTTGGGGTTTAAGATATATTTAGGGGATTTGAATCTCTGGACTGACAATGTGATAGCCAGATCCTGAGCCTCAACAGACTCCAGCACCTACAATCTGATTTATTGGACTTACCACACTCAGCTAAGATGGAGGTGAAGAAGGACAACCACCACACCATGGAGCCTAGAGTGATTACAACTGAAAATGGGAGGATTGCATCCAGCATCCAGGTGGAATCTGAGCCTCCTCTTGACATAAAGGTGCAATGGACACAACCAATCCAGTGTCCACATAGAAGAGGTGGCATTGGATTGGGAAAAGTGGACATAATGGACAAAGGGTATGGGGAAAGGCAGGAAGAGATGAGAGGTGGAGGCGTCTTCGGGACATGGAGCTGCCCTGGATGGTGCTTCAGAGGTAATCACCGGACATTGTAAATCCTCACAGGGCCTACATGATGGAATAGAGGAGAGTATGGGCCATGATGTGAACCAATGTATATGAGGTGCAGAGGTGCCCAAAGATGTACTTACCAAATCCAATGGATGTGTCATGATGATGGGAACGAGTGTTGTTGGGGGGGGGGAGAGGGGGGGTGGGGGGGTGGGGTTGAATGGGACCTCACATATATATTTTTAATGTAATATTATTACAAAGTCAATAAAAAATAAAAAAATTAATAAAAAAAAAAAAGAAAAAAAAAAAAAAAAAAAAAAGAACTCATATATCTCCAAAACAAAAAGATAAACAGCCCATTTAAAAAATGGGAAAAAGATTTAAACAGACACTTCTCCAAAGAAGAAATACAAATGGCTAAAAAGCACATGAAAAAATGCTCCAAATCCCTAGCTATCAGGGAAATGCAAATCAAAACTACAATGAGATACCATCTTACTCCCATAAGATTGGCAGCCATGAAAAAAACAGTAGAATACAAATGCTGGAGAGGATGTGAAGAAAGGGGAACACTCATCCATTGCTGGTGGGAATGCAGAAGGATCCAACCATTCTGGAGGACAGTTTGGCAGTTTCTCAAAAAATTATCCATAGATTTGCCATATGACCCAGCAATACCACTGCTGGGTATATACCCATCAGATCTGAAAACAAGGACACAAACCGATATATGTACACCAATGTTCATAGCAGCATTGTTCACCATCGCCAAAAGTTGGAATCAATCCAAAAGTCCATCAACAGATGAGTGGATCAATAAAATGTGGTATATACACACAATGGAATACTACTCAGCTGTAAGAACCAATACACTACAATCGCACGTGATAACATGGATGAACCTTGAGAATCTTATGTTAAGTGAAGCAACCCAGGCATTGAAGGACAAATACTATATGACCTCAATGATATGAAATAAGTTAACTGCCTCAGAGAGCTAGAGTCTGGAAAAGTCGCTTACTGGAAATGGGGGGGTGGAGGAAGGATGTGAGTTAATGTCTGTAGGGGTGGAATCTGTGATGAGCTGGGGGTAAGTATGAGCACAAAGAAGGGACAAAATGGGGGCAAGGGGTTACCTTCGGGTGGGGTTTTCTGGGCTTGAGGGGGGCTGGGGATGGGAAGAGGGGTAATATGGTCCAAGAAATAGGTGGGAGGGAGGGGCAACATACAAACATGGGAGAGTGCCAGAAGTTCGTTGAGAACTAAATGTTGAGTAAAACGTATCAAAGTATAAATAGGAGGGTCACCTGGTTAGGACGCTCAGGGGGTATGGTCTGATGCGGGACGGACTCCGGAGGGAATAGCTGAAGGCTCATTTTGCCAAGGTGGGTTCTACCATTGGGTGGGGTGGACCCATATCCTGGGGAAGACTAATGCCGTCAAATAGAGAGAACTGTATCTCTCGTGAGAAAGGACGGCTCCCAGGGCATTAGATTGGCAGGCGTTGTGGGCCCTAAGGGGAGGGGAAAATGGACGTGCAATGGATAGAACAAAGGTTAAATAAGGGGGTAAAAGAGGAGTTATGTGAGAGTACACGAGGATGAATATAAAACAGCTAATATTACACCAAAAACATATAGGGGACGACAGACTAATAATGAAAACCATAAGACAAAACATAGGATAACTAAAAAATTTAGAAAACTGTACAACCTAAAGTATGGACCACATAGTAAGCACAAATGTTACCTTGTTTGAAAACTATAGTTTCGGAATCTGTACATCAGTTTCAGGAAATATGATATGAATAAGTTAAAAGATTATTGCTGTGGAAGGGA
This sequence comes from Dasypus novemcinctus, assembly GCF_030445035.2. Lineage (NCBI taxonomy): Eukaryota > Metazoa > Chordata > Mammalia > Cingulata > Dasypodidae > Dasypus > Dasypus novemcinctus. Next base: position 458,310 of record NW_026688154.1, read on the forward strand.
AAAGGTTTTATGGTGGATCTGGGGAAATACTGTATATTGTATATATGAATTTTGGTCATCTAAGACTCCTCTGAAGCTGACATTATGTTGGGATTCACTTTACGGGAAGTTTTGGATCACAGAGTGGTTCAACAATGGCAGCGGAGGAATACTGATATGCGATGTTATTGACAGGATATATATGGTTGACAGGGAGTTATACAGGGCATATGCCCAGGGTATATGGTAATGTCTATATATACTCATAGTGGAAACAATTAAAAACAACAGCTGGGGGGGTACTGGGCTCCTGGCCGGGGGGTCACTGTTGTTGGCCCTGGGAGAGCAGCAGCAATCCTCCAGGTGCAACGGCAAGAACCAGGAAGGAAGGAGGGCCCAACAGTGGGCTCTTAATACTAATGGCTACACTTTTGAGCCTATGCACCTGCAATAAGAACAAGGCCTAGAGTAGCATTGTGCCTGGGGGTTTCCTCCTGACAGCCTTCATGTTACTCAAATGTGGCCACTCTCACAGCCAAACTCAGCGTGTAGATGTGATGCATTCCCCCCAGCGTGGGACACAACACCCGGGGATGAGCCTCCCTGGCACCGAGGGATCACTACCACATACCAGCTGAAGAAGCAACTAGAAAATGACCTTGAATTAAAGATTCAATGCGGAACAGCAGAATATACCTGTCTACATATAATAACATGACTTCGGGAAGCAGTTTGACCTAATGTAAGGGGGAAATGGAAAGGAGAAATGAGATTATAAGGCTGTGAGTCTCTAAAAAAGAGTCTGGAGGTTGTCAGAAGGAATACCCCTATGTACAACTGAACAGAGTCTAAGAGACAGATAAGGTAGATACAACCCCAGGTATTGGTTCTTTTGAGGGATAAAGAGACCCACGGGTTCTATGGTCATGGCAGAAGGGGTTCACTGCCATGACAGATGGCCCTTCTTTGGAGCTGGTGTTTCTGCGTGATGGAAATGGATTCAGAGGGGATCTCTTTTCACAAGACTTGCATGCTACTTTATTGGAATTGTAGTTGGTGCTGAGTTTAAGATATATGTAGGGGATTTGAATCTCTGGACTGATAATATGACACCCAGGCCCAGAGCCTCAACAGACTTCAGCTCCTACACTTTGACTTATTGGACTTACTCCACTCAGCTAACATGGAGTTGAAGAAGGTCAACCACCACAACATGGAGCCTAGAGTGTCTACAACTAGAAGCGGGAAGAGTGCATCCAGTACCCATGTGGAATCTAAGCCCTCACTTGACATAGGTGTGCAATGGACACAACCAATCCAATGTCCACAGAGGAAATGTGAAATGGGTGTGGGAACGGTAGCCATGGGGGCTGCGGGGTGTGGGGAACGGAAGGAAGAGATGAGATGTGGAGGCGTTTTCGGGATGTGGAGTTGTCCTGGATAGTGCCTCATGGACAATTACGGGACACTGTAGATCCCCCCAGGGCCCACTGGATGGAACGTGAGAGAGTCTGGGCTATGATGTGGACCATTGACTATGGGGTGCAGTGATGCTCAGAGATGAACTTACCAGGTGCAATGGATGTATCACGGTGATGGGAGAGAGTGTTGCTGTGGGGGGAGTGGGGGGTGGGGGCGGTGGGGTTGAATGGGACCTCATATATTTTTTTAATGTAATTAAAAAATAGTAAATAAATAAATATTAAAAAAAAAACTCTTCTCTGACACTTAGAATTGGCTGTATTTAATTGATCAAATTTTCCCAGTTCTTCATCTCATTCTAGCCCTGGATATTTGCTATAATTTTTAAGATTGTACTATGTGTGTAATTGTTTTACCCTAAGAAAAAAGATTCTTTCCTAGTTCCTTCTCTGAGAATATTGATCTGTTCTGAGTTTTTTTTTTTTATACACTCCTTTCATTGCCTCCAGCTGTTTTACATGATATGCAAAATCTTGGAGGATGGTCACCTCAGAAAGGACTTTCTGAAGTCAGTATTTCCAGTCAAATGAGGACCAGAGACTCACAAAAAGGGCTTAGGCCAGCCTCAGTGAGCCCTGGAGAGAGGTACAGGTAAGACACCAGAAGCCTTTTTCAGAACTCAGTGAAGCTTGAATTCCTGGCCTGCCAAAAATAGGCACCCTTTAGAAAACTGTTCCCTACAACCCTAAGGAGGTATTGTGCCTTTAAGCTTTAACTGCCTTCCTCCATGTCAGCAGTGGGGTTGAGTCAATGGCAGTGGCTGTCCTTGTCTGGGTTAGCTAAAACAGCAGTTCAGAACTGGAAGTCAGTAATCAAAACTTGCTGATCAAAAGATATGCTCAACCCCACCATTCTCAGGGTAGACTTCCATGTTCCTCTCCACCCACAACAGCCAGCCAGGGACTAGATCCTAAGATAGCCCATATCATGAATGGGGGATGGGTGCCAGCTGTAAGTATAGAGTGAGCTACTCAGTATTTTTTAAACTTGATAAAAATTGTAATCAGACTGTGTAGTGTTCTTTTTTAACAAATCAATTTTATTTATACATATTAATAAAGCTTACAATTCACACAAAGTAAAAAAACAGTGGAATTTGGTATGATCACATAGTTGTGCATTCATCACTTCAATCATTATTGGAGTATTTCTATTATTTCAGTAATAATAAAAAACAGGAAAATTCCTCACCTCTCAACCTCTCTATGATTCCCCTGCTGTACATAGTTGCTATTTCTGGCTACTCTTGCAAAATTATTTATTAGTTCATTAAGTTGTTTTTTTGAGATGTATTCACATACACTATGATCTATCCAAAGTGTATAATCAATGGCTTTTATTATAATCATAATGTTGTACACACAGTTTTTAGCACAGTTTCTCAGCCTTTTCCATACACCATTCTCTGGATGCTGTATAATGCTCCTTTGGCCTCCTGAGCTCCAGAACAGCTGTTACAGACAGTTTCTGACTCTTCACTAGCTCTTTTGGAAGAGAAGTGAGGCCTGAATCTCCCTGCTCTGCCATCTTCCTGGAAATTCCCTTGCTAGTGTAAATATCTTTGGTATACATGGAACAAGATAACCTAGTACACATCTTCCTGACCAAGCATGGAGAAAAGTTTTATATATTTTCCCACATGGAAAATAAGCAATCCAATATCATCTAAAGTTAGGTTAAGATTAGATCCAGAAAACCATCTTGAGTGTCTCTCTATTTGTATTTTTTTACCCTTTAAGGAGGTCATATAAGCATCAGCACATTGCCATTTTACAAGAGTCCATTAGTCTGAGAAAGAAGAAAGCATTCCTATTTAAATGATGTAACAAATCATGTATATTACTCCTAATTAAGTATGTTGAGTTTCCATTTTAAATATAACCTGAATATTGACTAAATCATGTTATATAAGTTTATCGTATTGGGGAAAGAGATAATGCAGGCATTACACATGCAAGTGGGATACTTGTCATTGAATGAATATCTAATTTAGTGATTTTCTTTGTTACATCAGTAAAAGTATCATTATTGGAGTCACTTTTAAGCTCTCAGTCTTTGACTATGGGAGTCCCATCTCTATTGTCTGAATCTAACCTGATTGGTTATATACAACCAATATATACAACCAGTCTTGTATATATCCAATTTTGGCCCTGTCTTATTACAGTTTTCTTGCATAAAGAAGAGTTTATAGTCACCAAATTATAAGTTGTGAAAATGTAGTTAAAGCTTCAAATAAAGTGTCCCAATGCCAAATACATTTAACTTACTGATCTGTAACAAGGGCTGACTAATTTTTAACAGGATACCAAATCTTTTTATTAAACATTTACCTCTTTTTTTGGCCAGTGATCACTTTTGCCTGAATGGAACACTGTTTTAGGTCCATCTTTTTTTTTTTTTAATGAAAATAAGCTTTATTACATCAAGTAATAAATACATACAAAGATGCAAAGAGTTTCAGTCATTTTTTCCCAGACATTTTGATCAACTTACAGGAAACACAAAACTGAAAGCTACACAGTCTCAGTATGAAAATTTTGGGGGATCCTTGTTCGGTATGATAGATTGCTCTTCTGTATTTATAACTTGTGCACTTTTTATTTGACTTCAAAGCACTAATAGTCATGCAAATGCTTAAGCAAAAAGTTATATTAAGCAGAATCTACACTGTATTGCCAAACTGGGACTGGCTACTAAGAAAAGCATGCTGTCAGTATTTGCTAAAACAGAATTCTTAGAGTTGTATTAGCTTATGAAAATAACAACTTAGGTAACATAAATATATTCAAGAGAAGATTAAAGTGAGATACTGGTATCTTGGAGGCAAACTATAGTTTGATGTAAGATAGGTAATTTTCCAAGTATTATTTTTTTAATCAATGCTTAAAAAAATACCCAGGTACGTCCTAACTACTTAAAACACAAATCCTAATCAACTGCAAAATCTTTTCTCAATCTTAGTCGGTAGGTTCAGAGCCTAATGAACCATGAAAACAAACTGTTAACATTTTGAAAACAATAGAGTTACGTCTGAACAGGTAGATGAACTGTAACTTCTCATCTTGTAAAAAGATGGAAAGCCTTCAAAGCTAACGAGGTGGCTAGGATCTGGCATTCTGTTCTGTTTTGGCCAAGCACTCCCGAACCAGTCCTCTAGCATGAATGATGCCTCGTTTCAATCTCTTCATGGCGCTCTTGCTCCCTGCGTAGGTGGGTCTGATCTCTTTCCCCAGCTCTTTGATGATGGCCAGCAGCTCAGCATATTTGCTTTGGGGCACCTGGCTCTTCCCAGTTCCCTGGGTGTAGCCAAGGGATGGCCGCCATAGTCACTCAGCAGCTGGTGGTACTGCGAGGATGTGGCCATGCTGGTAGAAGGACAGTGGACACTTCCAGCCGCGTTGAGGGAGGCAGCGGGCATGTGCGCATTCAAGTTCGGTTTGTAAGGCATCCCCGTGGGCGGCGGGGCGCAGGGCGTGCGGGGCCCGGCCCGCGGTGGTGGCTGTGGCAGGTAGCGAGGCGGAGAGGGGGCGCTGCGCCCATGGCCCCTGCGCCCGTCCGTGCGCCCGCCGGGCTCCCGCGCACTTTTTGTTGGCGGTGGCTCCGGCCGCACCGGCAAATATCTAGGTCTGTCTTTATCATCTAGATATTGGCAAACCCAGCAATCAGTTAAATTTATAATGCTAGAAACCCTATAAATAACTGGAGTTGAGCTAAATCTAACCTTAGAGAAGTAGCAGTGATTAATAGTGATATAGCCTGTGCATAAATTCAAAATTGTTTCCCAGTGTACCTGGTCCCCAAAATAGCCAAATAAGTAATATAGGCCCTACAGTCTTTGAATGATCAGATATGATGTGAGACTAAATGTGTATTTAGGGTTGCCTCCAGATGAGATATGGAAGATATGCTAATCCAAGCTGCCTTGGATGTGGAGAATATGTAACTCGCCTGGAGGAAATAACCTATCTGATACTAAGATCAAACACTGAAGAACCTAACCAGAGGTCTGTTTGCCATCACTGTTAGTCTCCCTAATCCTATATCCTCTGTATAAAAGGGTCTGAAAAAAGCTATTCGGGCCTCGGTTTTTATTAGGACAAGAGTCCACCGAGCCCAGCCGGTTGAAATAAACCAACTTCCTTCTCGGTACTCTCATGTCGTGGCCTTCGATACCTCGCACACCTGATTTCTCTACAACAATAGCATTGCTTTTTAAATTTTTAAAATCACTTAATAAGTTGTTTCTTTGTAAACCAATCAATAATATTTTACACCATGCTTTAAAATTTAGGTAATCAAGACCACATTAATAATCCATAGGCATTTAGAATGAGATTCCATTTGCTCAGTTTTGCATTGTAAGCAGCATAATCACTGCAAAGATATACTCTGAATGTATATTAAATTATCTCATTTATACTAACTCTTCTAAGAAAGGATGTATTCTGTTTAGCTCTAGCTGGAGGTATCAAATTAAAAATTAATTAAACTTTACTGTATTTGAGAATAGCTTTGGCTTAATTACCAATACCTTCAGCCATTTGTTTTATATTTACATACGTATACATGGGTAAGTCATATGTGGATTTGTTTATTGTTTTTATGAAATCTATCTATAACAATCTACTGCTAATAACAGACACACTATTGACCCGACCCACGGATCAGTAGAACCAAGACCTGAGGGAGGGATTGGGAATGAAAAGGGACAAGAGACACAAAGAATGGAGACAAGACAGGATTCTGATCAAGTCTCATTTATTGAGGGTCAATCAGGGGTATTTATAGCCAGGGATGAATGAGGTGGTACATACTGATGACAACACATGTGTCAGTAAATGATTGATTAACTAGATTTTGATTCTCATGCCACATGCATGTGCAGATGGTTATTTGGCAACGTCAGTGGAAAGACTTTCGTGCTCTTTAGGGAGTGCCCAATTGGAGCCCGGGGGAGTGGTGTAAGAATAGAAACTTAATTGCTTCAGCGAGGGTGGGGAAATGGAAACTTAACCGGGTTAGTATCTAAAAATAGTGCTTAGCAACAAGATGGCCAATACAACACCTGTGCCAGAGGCAGCTTCCCACACACTATGTTGCTGTTTAAAATTGGCCCTCAGTTCTGTTCTAGACTCATAGTTCAGTTTATTTTATTGCCCTCAACCTGTCATAACCAGAAGCAAAACACTGGAACTTTAAATTAAAACTCAACTCCACTTATCTAAAGGTTTGTTTATTCATACTATTTTGCTGAAGGACTCATACATATATATAAATCAATAAGTTAATCTGTGCAGTTTGACAGCAATATTAGAATCCCATGACCCTGTAATTCTTGAAGGAAGTGATGTATATTTTTTGGATAATTTAGAGAAATGTTGACCTTTCCAGCTATTTTTTAAAAAATGAACAGTTCTTCCTTTTAACTAATTTACGAATTAATCTTTCTGAATTCACTTGTTTCTGAAACTGGTCTTAAGCAAAGTTCTGATGTCTAGGCAATTAATAGAGACTGTGTAATCCTAAGAAGACACTTCAAAGTGAATTAAACTGTTTTTCACTTGAGAGAAACAAACAATTCCCACCAAACCCTGAAAATGTATGTCACATTGGACCTCCCAGGACAACTCCGCATTTTACTGCAGAGCTTTAAAAAAGTTGTATTGGCTCTTCTGAAAGACTCTCAATGGACAACATCATCACCACCTATACCTGGAGAACAAGTGGTACATTTTTTACTTCAGTAGCAGAGAATATAACTACCAATTTCTATTTATCTGTAAAGAATATCTTTTAAAGATTTTTTTTCTCTGCCCTTCCTGCCCCCCGCCCGCAGTCATTTGTTCTCTGTGTCCATTTGCTGTGTTCTTGTTTTTGTCGGCTTCTGTTGTCAGCGGCTTGGGAATCTGTGTCTCTTTTTGTTGCATCATCTTGCTGCATCAGCTCTCCATGTGTGTGGTGCCATCCCTGGGCAGGCTGCACGTTCTTTCATGCTGGGCAGCTCTCCTTACGGGGCACACTCCTTGCACATGGGGCTCCCCTACACAGGGGACACTACTGTGTGGCACAGCACTCCTTGTGCACATCAGCACTGCACGTGGGCCAGCTCCACACAGGTCAAGGAGGTCCGGGGTTTGAACTGTGGACCTCCCATGTGGTAGACAGACACCCTAGCCACTGGGCCAAGTCTGCTTTCCTGTAAAGAATATTTTAAGAGACTCTGAAAGAGCAGAGTAAGGATGAGAAGATTTAAGAGTATCTAAAATTTAAATAATAAATCTCTCTCACAAAAATTATCTCCTTAAAAGAAATGTACTAAATGATGTATATGTGAATACCCTACTTATATTTTGAAAAATCAAATATTTTTATTTAAGTGAAGGTAGAAATGAATTAAAATATGAAGGATAGAGTTAAAAAACCAGCTATATAACCAATTCAAATTACATTAAAACCCAAACATGAACTATAAACAGAAGTGAAATTTTCTTAAAATTAAGTGAATATGCACTAAACCCATCTCCTCCCCTAGTAGGTAAATTATATTAAGGAGAAGAATTCTACATGAATTGAGATACTTTTAAGCTTCAATATGTATGAAAACATAAAAATAAATTTAATGTTGCCAATTGTAATTTAATGTTACCAGCTATATAGCCAATTCAAATTACATTAAAACCCAAATATGACCTATAAAGAGAAGTGAAATTTTCCTAAAATGAAATGAATATTCACTAAACCATATCCCCTCCCCAAGTAGGTAAATTACATTAAGGAGAAGAATTCTACATGGACTGAGATACTTTTACACTTCAGTATGTATAAAAACATAAAAATAAATTTAATGTTGCTAAAATAACTATCTGAGTTTTTAGGGTTACATAGTTAGAAATATATAATTCTACTCTTACAAACAAGTCAACTATGAGAAATAAGTTAGCATAATCATTTGAACTAGCTGCCTACATATTGGGCAGGCCTTATTTTGTTTTTTGTGTGTTTTTTTTTAGCTTTTTTGAACATGTAAAACAAGCCTTAAGATGTCCTTTTTTGTCATGGATGATACAGTCAATTTTAGGTCACAAGGTTCAATGGCACAAAGATGGAAACTAGATTCCATGCATTTTTCTTTATCTTGTGTTTCATTCCTCTCAAACTCTCAGACAGCTTTAATTTTTTTTAATTTTTAAAGAAGCTTTAGATTATATAAATGTTTAATAAAAAATATAGGGGATTCCCATATTCCCCAACCCCTCACCCTAACCCTCCCACACTTTCCCACATTAACATCTTTCATTAGTGTGGTAAATTTGCTACAATTGATAAACACATATTGAAGCATTGTTATTTAACAATGTACTGTAGTTTCTATTATAGCTTACACTCTGCCTTACCCAATTTTATAGGTTATGACCAAATGTAACGGCCTATACCTGTCATTGCAATGTCATGCAGGACAATTCCAATGCCCCAAATGCCCCCATATTATATCTATTCTTCCCTCTCCCTCACCTCAGAACCTCTGGTGGCCACTACCTTTACATCAATGATAAAAGTTCTTCCATTGCTAGAATAATATTAAGTCTATAATAGAATAATACTAAGCCTACTTTAGTCCATTGTTCACTCCCCAGTCTTGAGAATTTCAGGATGGTGATCCCACTGCTTCTACTTGAGAGGGGGCTTAAATCCCAATGGGCAGATGGCTGACATCTTCTTACTGGTATAAATGTTGCTACTAGAAATTGATGGCTGAGAATAGCCCTCATTTTCTTGGGATTGGGAGGCTTGTGTGATTTTATTCTTTTCCTCTATGTCATTTTTCTGAAATCAGGAACATTAAAGTCCTCTTCTATATGTGTTGAGTTTTCTAGTATGGCTTTCCCAGGTATTTTCCCTTTATCATTTCCTTTATCTTTAGGAAGCCAATTCTCACATCTGTTGTAATGCATTTCCACAAGGGGAGGATACATTTCATTGCATGAAGTACATTTCCCACAGAGAGCTAAGGAAATTTCAGGATCTTCTTCAGATGAGTCTGTATCACTCTCCCCTGCTTGATATACAGTAACTTGATAAACCTGATCATCTTCATATGAGAGTTCTTGTCCTTCTTCACTAATCTTCTGAATGAAGAGATTCAACTTCAAATTATACACTGAATTGATCTGAAACTGAATCCTGATTCAACCAATCACCAGAATGTTCACTTAAACCAGTATCAAGATCCAGATTTGATAGTCTCCATTGATTCACTCCTACAGAATCTTTTACACCATATCTTCCTTATTATAGAGCAAGACTTTCATCAGAGGAAAGGTAAATGCTGGCAGATTTGTGGTGCTTTCTCTGTTGTCCACCAACTAAGTCTTCTGAATTTTCTGTCTCACTAATTACTCTCCTTTTAGATGAAGGTCTAAAAATCAATTTGAGGATGAAGGTTTCTCCCTTACACCTCTTGCACAGGGGCCCTTTGATGGCTGCCATCTTTTTTTTAAAGATATATTTTATTTATTTCTCTCCCCTTCCCCCTCCCCTGCCCCAGTTGTCTGTTCTCTGTGTCCATTTGCTGTGTGTTCTTTGTCTGCATCTGTTGTTTTCAGTGGCATGGGAATCTGTGTCTCTTTTTTGTTGCATCGTCTTGTGTCAGCTCTCCATGCAGGTGGCACCATTACAGGGCAGGCTGAACTTTCACACTGGTTGGCTCTCCTTATGGAGTGCTCTCCTTGTGATGGGGCTCCCCTATGTGGGGGGCACCCCTGTGTGGGACAGCACTTCTTGTGTGCATCAGTGCTGCACATGGGCCAGCTCCACATGGGTCAAGGAGGCCCAGGGCTTGAACCGCAGACCTCCCATGTTGTAGACGGTCACCCTATCCACTGGACAAAGTCTGCTTCCTGATGGTTGCCATCTTGAAGGTGACACCTATTTTCACTTAGAGATGCACCTGAATCTGATGGTTCCTGCTGGTTGACTACTACCAAGTTTCTGTAGACATTTTCCTGTGTTCTTTCACAGAGGAGCTTGGCACTACAAACAACTCCCCTAGAAGATAATTTAAACAATATATAATATATTGTTGTTTCTCATCACTTGGTCATAATATAGTGGCCAAGATAAAATATAATGTCTTTCATTGTGTGTGTTTTTGTGCACCAACAGACTTTAGCAACTTCAGTAATGATTGTTTTGTTCTAACCAGGGTCTCTGGTTCTGAAACAGGAATCTGTGAGGTGCTCATAGCATATCAGTAGATAGATAATTGTTGATATTGCACATTTGCCATGCAGGGTTTTTCATGCCTACAGTGGGATCTTTTGAGGCTCCCCAGTTCTGTTCATGGGGCACATGGAAGCCTGCGTGTCAATTTCACACCACTATTGTATTCCAACACATTAGATTGGGAATAGGAGATCCCTTGAGGCAAAAGCATCAGAACCTGAGTCAGAGGCTCTGACCAGATAAAGGCTCAGCTTCTTGCTCCATCCCCCTTCCAGTCACACAGGGCAACACAAGCCCCCCAAAAAAGGAACAAATGTTGCTAATAGCCATGCTCCCCCCTCTTCCCATCTGTCCTCTTGATAGTGGGAGGCCACTGGGGCTGGGAAGCTAAGTATGGAGGCCCCCCAACCTCCTGAGAACCCATATGGATCAGAGCATTCTGCTTTGATGCCTTGAGAGACATGCTTGTTGTCTCTGCTAACTAAAAGGGAAGAAGATTAGAGCTCTTCTGTTTTACTTAAGCTCTTAGATGCTCTTATCTTTTTAAACAAAACAAGCAGCATTTGGAAATGTACACACACATCTTGTCTATTCTCCTGTATGTAGCCAGAAATGAAGCAGTTGCTTACAGATAATAAAATGCTTCTCAGTTTTACTACTGTGTGGTTAGACTGGTAAGAGGATGTGTCTGTCCCCTTCAAGCTGGCACATGGTCTGTATGAATGCCCAGAGCCTGGAGAAGCCCTGGGCTCCCACCCAGCTCTTCAGGATGACAGTGGCCCTCCATCCTGCCATCCTCCCCAGCCCAAGGCTGTGCTACTTGTCTGGTCCTTGTCTGGTCAGCACCAATGTGAAACACCCTTCTCCATTCTAAAAAGGAATCTTGTGGCTCTTTTAATACTATTACTATGTAGCAAAAGTTTTCTCTTCCTTTCTAGCATGGTATTTTTTGTTTGGGTTTTGTTTTTGTGCTGAAATGACAGTTCTCTTTCTTGCTCAGTCAGCCTCACATCTGTTCTGTATAATATACCATGGCCAGACTCGCTACAGGCTCAGCACACCAGTGTCTTCCCAGCTCATGTCCATGATAAAACAGCCCACTTCCCTAATTGGCTGACCAACCTTGTGAGTTTAAATTATGTGACACGGACAATTTTTCCAAATTGAGTACATTCAGTTGTTCATATGACCCTCATGGTATTCATGATATATGTAGGTTCACAACAGAAGATGATACATTATCATAATGATGTATCATATTGATAGTATCATATTGATACCTAAATCATAGACTGCATATGTCATCATTTATAACAATGTAACTTCATCAAGAACTTCCCTCTGAAAGTTCTTTTTTTCAGATTTGTGCTAACATGGGGGTCAGGGACTGATTCCACAGGCATCATGTAGACATCAGACAAGGTTGTTTTTAAGTACCATTTTTTAAAAGAAAATATTTATTTTGCCATAATGATAGCAATGTATATAATCTCAGCCCAAGTTTAAATATTTTTAAGGTACTATGAACTTAGGGCAGCACTGGGCAGTTTAGCACTTGCTGAAATGTATTCAGTGTTCAATTATATTTGTGCATATTTCTTTACTGTACAATAAGGAAAACAACATTTAATTTTCTAATTATCCAGAGAAATAATGTAAATCAATGTTTTACTGAGAAATAAGACATTTTTCTTGTTGTTTTTCAGGGGGTTAGGATTGTTTTCTTTGCTCTATTTATTTTTAAAGTTCTTTTGCATTCTCCTTTTCATATATTTCCTTCATTTTACTGAAAGTTGTCCTTTATTCTTCAACCTTGATCTTTTTGTCTTCTAAAAATGCCATATTTGCTTAATGAAACCTCAGGGAAATGATAATGCCTCATACACACTGGATGTGTCACTTGTCTTTATTTTATTTGGTCATTAAATTTTTGTTTGGGGGAAGAGACATGCATGACAACTGCATGGCATATTCCACTTACTAGCTGCCTTCTCCACAAGTATGTCTGAAACATTTCTATAATTGTACAGAAGATGCAAGGAGTACATAGCTTCATTTATATCACAAAATCAAAGATTGGGTTATTTTTCTTTTAATGTTTATAACCTATTTTCTCCATTTAAGGAGTGCTGTTTCAAGAACTATGTGGTATTACAGAAAAAGTTGGAGATTAGCTTGAAGACTGTTTATTGTTATACTCCTTGTCAATCCCCCACTGATTGAAAGAAAAATTGTTCCAGATAGCTTATCTTATCTTAGGATGAGGTCTTAGTTGGTATTTAAGAAAACCAGTCCATTCTTAGCTTTAAGCTTTCAATTTTAAGAATAAATGCATACAGCAGGAATTTAGAAACTTAAATGTTTGCTTAACTTATTGCAGTCATAGTTTCCTCATAAATTCTTTATCAGCTATTTCATGTGCATTAGAAATAACAAGCTGGGCTCCAGTCTTGTGAAGCTGCTGCTGGTTAAAGAAGGATGTGCAGATGCTACCAAGTGTGGCATCTGGACCTCACACTGTCATGAAGCCCGAGTCAGGGGAAAGGAACTGAAATAAAATCATTGACTTTGTAAACATGGGGACCTTTACTCAGCCTTATAAGGTGGGAAGGGAAAGCTAATATTAAAAATCAGCCTTGAAGGGTGGGTGCAACACCATTTGCTTTGTTAGGTGGTTTGGTGAATGTTTTTGCATGTGGGTCTTTCTCTTTTTACAGAGTAGATCGAGGTCCAGCCAAGTTGACTATAAAGGAAGTCAGATATCCCATTAAATTGCTATCAATTAGGCATGTCCCATTGGAGATCACATCCACCCTACATTATTCAGAGCAGCAGCAGCTGTTTGCTGAGGGAGAAGGTTCTGTGGTGTCCTCATCACCTGCCACCTTGAAAGGCTGCTGCCTGCTCCTTTTTGGACAAAACTGCCACATCCAGCCCTTCCATTCCTCCCCAGTGTGCTTTGCTTTTAGAGTAGAAATTCACAGAATGAATTCCAGCTCTTCATTTGCATGGTTGTGGCATTGACTGAGCCTCAACTTCAGGGTCACAGTGGTCAGGAGGCACTGGTGGCTGTCCTGAGTGCAGTGGCCCTCACTGAGCACCTGCCATCCAGTCTTCAGTCCATGATAAGTGTTGCTGCTGGGGAACCAGAGCTGAGTCTAAGCACTTCACTCATCACACTGCATAGGACAGACACAGGATTTGAGTCCACATCTGGGAGCCCAGTGTCTGGAATTTCCCTTCCTGGGTGTTTCTCAGTCAGCTAATTAAAGTATTTAGAGCAAGCATGCCTATTTTAAATAAGCAGCACTTCTAATATTCATTGTGCTGTTCTAGTATACATAGTATTATCTATAGTCCTTTGAGAAACATGTATCTGCTGTTCACATCTTATTACAGCTACTTAAAAAGATAATCAGCTGTGTCAAAAATAGGGTGTTTTTGCTTTCACTTATTTTCTTAGAAGTTTAGGTATTGTTTGTTTAGTTTTTTAGTCAACAGTGTATTCAAATCAAGTTCTGGAAATATAAAATTACTGCCTTATATTACCTAATATAAAGGCATTCCATGAAGTTTGAAACAAGCTAAAAAGACACTGAAGTTCTTCTTCCTTATAAAACTTCAATAATTTTCCTGATGAAATTAAAGAGTGTGGCTGAAGACAGTTGTTCACCCAACTTTTTCTTTCTGGGGGAATGTGGTCTCTTCCCTTTACACGTTTAGAAAAAGGGTCTTATTTAAGTAGGTTGGTAACGTTGTGGCTGTGGTTAGGAGACACCAGTGCATGAGCCTGCCTGTCAGCCTGCAATAAACATAGCCTTGTTCCTTTCTGAGTGATTTAAACTACACAGAAGTCCATTAGAAGGCTCTCTGCAGCCACTGGGCTTCTATCTTCTCTTCTAAAACTGCATGACCCTGTATAAATAGCCCTTATTTTGTTTGTCGCTGACATAAGGGAGGTTGAATGGGAGGCTGGGTCATGACAAGACTGGGAATCTTAGGGCACAGAATATGCAGAAAGCTTTGTGGTGATCATGGCATTTGTATGTCAGGGACACTGTGGACCTCTGTTTAGGCAAGAGGTTCCTGGAAACCTGAGTCCTGCACCCTCTCCCCCATCACTTCCACCTGCACACACATCTGTGGCTCAGTGACACCCCGCAAGTGGGGTCTGGGGTTGGTGTGCTGCTCTGCCAGCTACTTCAGGGGTAACTCCTCTCCTGTCTGCCTCTCCTTCACACAGAGAACCTGCAGTTTTGGAGGATTTGACCTGACAAACCATTCTCTGCACATGGGCAGTAGTAATGCCTTCCCAGTGGTGAGTGCAGTCAGAAAGAGACCATTGGTTTATACTGGAGGGATGTGGTTGGCAAGGGCTTGAGCTCGGTGCTTAGAGAATAGAGGCCCTTTGAGCAGGTGGTCCTTTATGGCCCTCAGGCTCTTCCCTGCTCCATGGGGGTAAATGAGAGCTCCCCCAGCCTGGTCTTCTCCCTGGAGGCAGCCACTTCCCCAGGTGCTTTTATCACTCTCCTTACACAGTGGATCCAGGTGCCTTTGGTTTGTGCAGAGAACACCAAATGGAGCATGGCTGAATGGAGACTGAGATTTCCCACCAAGCCTCTGGGCTCCTGTGGCCTCTCTGCTGCCTTCATGGTCCAGTCCCCACTCACAGGGGGTTCTGCTTCTGGACCTCAGCCCCAGAGGCTGCTGGGTGCCCAGCTTGCTCCCTAAAGGCCACTCTCTCAGGGCCCAAGTGTTTAGGTGAGCTTTCTGTGCAGCTTTGGAAAAACATGCATTTTGTCACAAAACTGAAATTTAGATTACCTGCTTTATATTTGTTAGCATCATATATGACACAAGAAGAGATTGAGAAATTCCTGGGAGAAAAACTATTTTATTTGGATGTCAAATTTTATTACTTTGTAAACACATAATTTTATGTAGTGATGCTTTTAAAAAATGAGAGAAAGTATGATTTTTTTTCCTTTTTCAGGAGAAAGTTTTTTTTTTTAAACAAAACAAAATGACTGCTGAACACAGTCTGCCTTTTCAGACTAGGAAATTCAAACCTAGAAGAGCCAATACCCTTGGTCACCTGATGCTGGCTTTGCTGACTTGTCTTTTGTTCTCCTGGGAAGGGTTACCTGGATATTAGTCCATATAAACCACTCTTGGACTGATGAAGTGCAGTCCCCTTGGGATTTTTGTTGTTGTTGTTGTTGTTGTTTTTTTAAGATTTATTTATTTTTATTTATTTAATTCCCCTCCCCTCCCCCGGTTGTCTGTTCTCTGTGTCTTTTTGCTGTGTCTTGTTTCTTTGTCTGCTTCTGTTGTCGTCAGGGGCACTGGAAGTGTGGGCGGCGCCATTCCTCAGCAGGCCGCTCCCTCCTTCGCGCTGAGCGGCTCTCCCCACGGGTGCAGTCCTTGCGCGTGGGGCTCCCCTACGCAGGGGACACCCCTGCGTGGTGCCGCACTCCTTGCGCCGCATCAGCACTGCGCATGGGCCAGCTCCACATGGGTCAAGGAGGCCTGGGGCTTGAACCTCGGACCTCCCATGTGGTAGACGGACGCCCTAACCACTGGGCCAAAGTCCGTTTTCCCTTTGTTGTTGTTTTTGTTGTCTGTTTGAGGTACCAAGGCCAGGGTTTGAACCAGAGACCTCATATGTGGGAAGCTGGAGCTCAAACATTGAGCCACATAGGCTTCACTGAATTGATTTTTTCTTTTGTTTTTCTTGTTTGTTTTTCTTAATTTTTTAGGAGGCATGAGGCAACTGAATCCAGGATCTCCAATGTGAGAAGTGGACACTCAACCACTTGAGCCACATCTGCTCCTAATAGTGTTATTTAAACTAAGGGTTTTATCTTGATGTCTAGAGAAAGTATGGAAAATCGGCTTTTGAGGAAGATAACAAAAGCATAAAAACAAAATTGTAAATATAGATAAAAGCACAAGGGTGTCAATTAAACAAGGGAATTTTGGTGTAATGAAATAAATTATTTTGACACATCTTCACCTTGTCCTAACTTAGTCATTTTGAGCAACCACCTGAGTAAACCCTTCCCTGGGTATAACCACAACTAGCAACACCTGCACCTTCACACGTATGGATGATAAGAGCTAACCTCAGCTTCTATGATCAGCCTCTGCCACTTCTTTTGAATTGCCCCCTTGCCACTGCAGCTCTTTCCTGCTGCATAATTTATTTGCAAGGCATCAATTTCCATATGGCTTGGATGATAAGAAGCTGCTCCCAGCTTCTCCACATGGCCTTAGTCACATCTGCTTTTTGTACCATATATTGTGAAACTGCCAGGCCCAGGATCCATTGGATCCTTCCCATCTGGGTCACAGTAAAGACAAGCGCCTGGAATAAACATGTGCTCCAACCTGCCTTACCATGAACCCTCACAGGAACCCAGGCTAGGTAAGCTGGGACCTGCCATGCCAAGATTCTCCATTCTCCCCCTCCAGATTCTTTGATATTATGAACCTCTCATTTCATGCTATCTTGCTGGGTATCTGTGTTTGTACCTCATCACTGAAAAAACTTCCCCATAATCTACAAAACACATGGCTGAATGGGTTCTTGTTCCATGATCTTGGCAGTACCTGTCCACATCAGATACACAGTGTCAACTGCTTCTGGATTATTTTGGTTAATTTTAATTTTGAATCATGTACCATTTCATATACCCACCTTGGAAGTGACATCAGTTTTAGCTGCATGTGTTGTACTCAAGTCTCATTTCCTTCTAATTTGACAGCTATATGTGAAGTTATTAACACCTGATAAGTTTATTTCAAGTAGGTCAGAGATTGGTTTTTCATTGTTTTCTTTTCCAGAATATAATGTCATCAGTTTGCAGGTGGTGGGATGTTGTCTTTAGGTGGTAGATGGTCAGTAAATCTTCAGTAACTTAAAAAAAAAATCCCTGAGGATATTCCACTGATTTCCTACAATACTGAAAAAACCTCAATTCACTATCATTGGATCCTGTTTTAGTTTAACCGAGGCTGATGAAAACAGTATTTCCCCAAATGAACTGGCTTTTCCAAAGGGGGTTTATTGACTTGCAAGCTTACAGTTGTGAAGCTGAGAAGAGAGTCCAAATCAAGACATCTTCTGGCAATGCTCTCTCCTCAAAGATCAGCTGTGGGTGATCCTGGACTCTTCTGTCATATGGGAAGGTACATGGTGTCATCTGTCAGTCTCTGCTTTCTCCTCTGAACTCTGTTGCTTTCAGTTTCTGGTTTCTCTCTCAGCTTCTGAGCATTTCACTCTGAGCACCTGTGTCTGTCTCTTTCCATATGGACTCTAGTAAGAGGATTAAGTCCCACCCTGGGGAATGCCTTACAGAAGTAATCTAATCAAAGAGTCCCATTTACAATAGGTCCACTCCCACAGGAATGGATTGGCTCTAAGGACATGATTCTCTGGGATCCATCCAGCATCAAACTGTTACAGATCCTCTCTAGTGAACTGTTCCCCATACATGGGGCACTATAATTACCTTTTGTGGGATCAGTGGTGTTGCCTGATGGCATAGACCTCAGGGCCATGAGGACCAAAGGGAATGTTTTGGCCAAGACAGAACCAGTGAGTCAATATTTAAGCTTTAATTTGTATATCTCATGGATTTATTCTACCTTACCATAGGTGTTGGATGGTATGGGCAGTGGGTGATTTGCTGGATGGGAACCACTTGACACAAACTTTAAATATATATATATAAATTTTAAAAAGATACTTAGATTACATAAATGTTTATTGACACACTTTTTTATAACCTTTCCAGTGAAGTGAGTTTGAAGCTTGCTTGAGAGTTCAAAGGGTACTCCCTGCTTTGGAAAACCATTTTCTTTTTTTTCCCTACAGTTAAAGCATTCTTATTTTGACAAGAGAATGCCTCAACCCATTCTTAATACCTGTAAGCCATAAACTATATATAATTAAAATCCATTGAAAGAACTGGCTGGTAAAGCCCTTCAGCTGATGTTCAAATAGTCCAGGTATGGGGGTTAAGGTTATGGAGATACATACATTAATAAGTTTTGCCTAGTTTACAAGCCTGTCATGTATGAATCTGGTTACAGATTTTTTAAAGTACCTTATCAAAGACTACCCACCAATACATTTCCTTGTCCTTTTTCATTTTTTGCATTTGTAATGGGTAATTTCATGGAGTGCTCACATGTAGTTCCTTCTAGGGACTCTAGGGCAAACAGGGCACCATCCAGCACTTCCTAGATTCTATCCCCAGAATTTAACTGGTGACCCTACTGACTCTATTTTTCTTTTTCAAATACAAAAACACTTTCCTAACTGTGAGCTAACTCATTTGGAGAGGGCTTATGAGGGACATTGTATAAGGAAACTGTTTTGTTGTCTCCACATATTGTTGAGCTGCTAGGTTGGCATTTTTCTTCTAAGTTTTGTGAGTGTGAGCTTCCACTTTTATCACGGCATTTTTTCTTTGTTTTACCTTTTCCTTAGGTGATAGAAATACACCTATTATTTCAGATATTTACCATTTTTTATTTGTTTCCTAATGACTTCAGGGAGTCCATTTGTTTTCATAAACTTCCCAAATCATGAATTACTCCAAACACATACCTACGGTCAGTATAAATATTGTGATTTCCTTTTAGCTAAATGACTGCCTCTATTTAAAAGTTTTACCACAGCTCACTAGGGCATGGTGAAGCTAGGGGCTTGTTGACCAGTAATTGCTTCTACTGTAGTGGTTACATCATAGTCTGCCTCATAATTATCTGTTTCTGTTTTATGGTAAGACACATCTTAAAATTTGATCTAACCCAGGTTTAGCAAGGATTTTTATGTTGTTGTTTGTTTTGTTTTGTGTGTGTGTGTTTTGCTTTGTTTTGCTTTATTTTTGGTAAATCTGGTCCTGGGGATAATAATTGAGAAACAGGAACTTCACAATCTTGAGAATCGTCTTTTTCAGGCATGGACAACAGAGTACTGGATTTAAAGTATCACAGTAGAGGATTTGGATATTTTAAGGAGTGAGCAGTATGATTTCAAAAAAGGTCAGTCTGTGAGTTGACATATGCTAGGTTTTTCTTGAGATTAGCAACCAGCAAATCATGAGCTCTATTAACTAAAAAGTACGCCCCCTGCCCAAGTCAGCTGACACCTCATGTAATGTTGCAACCACAGCTACTATCCTTTCATGGCTGAGTATGGTATAACTTCTGCATCCAATTACAGACTGGAATATTTTATAGCTTTTTCCCTTTGGAAACTGTGGCACAGTGGTCTCACAAGGAGAGACATACTCTTTCCATGGCTATGCTTGCAACCGAAGGAATGTGGTAATAAAGAGTTCCCAGTAAACAGGAGGAAGCTGTTAAGGACTAAAAGAAAAGATGAGCACATACGTTTTGTAGTAAATTGAACACTTAGACTTTGTACCTTGAGATAAGATTTTTTTAAGTTCCTTAGACTATGAGTAATGCTGATAGTTAACTGCATGTTGCTGCTTGTTCTCATGTAGATGGGTATATATAGAGTGCCTTGTAAACAAAAGTTATCTGATGAGTCTCTACTCACAGACCCCCTGATCCCAGCTCTCGCTCTCTTTCTTTCATTCTTCTTTTTCTCTTTCTTTCATTCCCAATAACATTCAGGCCCAAATCTCCAACAAATGGAGCCCAATGCAGAGCCCAAAGAAGTGAGTCTTCCAAAACAGTATTGGGACCCACGGAAAGGACTCCTACAAGGGTTGTAAATGACGTCCAAAGCAGTGTGACTCAAGCCTTCTTTTAGGTAAGTAACATTTCCACGAAGTCATCAGGGTAATGGGTATTCAAATGGGAAGTGTGGAAGAATATTTGCAAGTGTTAAAAACTTTGTTGAAAGCTAGTGGGGTGCCTGTAAAAAGTTGAGAGTTGATTGAATTGTTTGCTTTAATACAAAAGCATTGTGGTTGGTTTCAGCCTCAGGGGTATAATGTTTTAAATTTGAAATAGTGGAGATGTGTAATGAAAGCTTTACAGATAGCATATCAAAGAGGGGAATCCATTCCTTTTATCTGTGTGAGCTTTGTGCCAGCAAATTACTGCCACCTTAGAGCCTTTACAATCAGAGGAAGATGACAAAGAAGAAATTACTATATTTTCAAAACCCATAGACAAACAGAAAGTGGAGGGCCATTTGAAAGAAATAAATTCTGAGCCAAAAGGCAGAGGAGAGTCTCCTGGCTTTATGCCTAGTCCTAGTACTAACCCTTTTATAGTTAAGAAAATACCTGTCTACTCTAATGAAATATGCAGTCTCCATATATCATCCAGGTCTTTATCCTAGCTTATATCCAGTTCAATCTAATGCACCTGTTGAGCCAGCAATTATGGCTGCCCCAGCATCAACACCTGGAATCTTTTCAGATATGGCAGATGCTTTACCCTATGTTAAAAAGATAGTTGTGGGTAGGAGGCAAGATGGCGTCTGAGTGAGTGCACCTTATAATCTCTCCTGCAAAGAAGCGGCTGAGTAGGGTTGGAGTCCTGCTAGACCAGGCTGTTTTGAGTGTTTGAAGGGAAGGAGGTGTCTGGATGTTGATTTGGTGGGATGGTGACAGAGGAGATTCTTGGAAGAGGTAGAATTTTGGGTCTCTTTCACAGAGGTTGGGGTTGTGAGTGGGACCCTTCCCCCTGGGGCTGGCTGCCTGGTGGTGGTGACTCCTGGAGGCTTTGCTTTGCTGGGGAGTTCCCAAGCCCTGAGCAGACTGTTTTGGGGGCTTGCAGGGTGGGAGGTGTCTGGAAGTCGATTTGGTGAGACAGTGATGGAGGAGATTCTTGCAAGAGGTGGAATTTTGGGTTTCTGATTCAGATGTTCTGGCTGGAGCCCCTCCCCCTAGGGCTGGCGGCTGGGCCATGGTGATCCCTGGGATCTTTGTTGTGTGGGGTGTTCCTAAACCTGAGCAGGCTGTTTTGGGGGCTTGCAGGGCAGGAGGTGACTGGATGTGAATTTGGTGAGACAGTGACAGAAAAGATTCTTGCAAGAGGTGGAACTTGCAGTTTCTGACATGGAGGTCAGAAGTTTTAGGAGGAACCCTTCCACCTAGGGCTGGCAGCCTGTCTGGGGTGGTCCCTGAACTCTTTGTAGTGCAGCAGCACACCCAGCAGGCTGTTTCAGGGGCTTGCAGGGCAGGAGGTGTCTGGATGTCGATTTGGTGAGTCAGTAACAGAAGAAATTCTTGTAAGAGGTGGAATTTTGGGTTTCTGACACAGAGGTCAGAGTTTGCAGGTGGGGCCCCTCTCCCTAGGGCTGGTGCCCAGCTGCAGGGATCCCTGAAGGCTGTGTTGCACTGCAGTGCTCCCAGGCCCCCTGTTAACTGGATGCATGGTTCTCAGGTCTGTGTCCCCTAAACCCTGGTGGCCCACACTCCAGAGACTCACACACCTTAAGTCTGCAATATCATAGACTTCCCATCCCTGAATCCACCGTGCAACGAGGTCCACTGAGGTCTTTGATTATCCTAGCCCTCAGCATTTGTTTTTTTTCTTTTTCATTTTTCTTCTTTTTTTGTCTTAGTTGCTAATATTGCATTATCTCCTGGTCTTTTCTCCCATTTTATCCCCCAAGGTCCTTTTTTGTTTATTTAGTTTTTTTTCTCCTTTTCTTTTTCTTGCTTGTTTCCCTCCCTTTTCTTTTCCCACCCTCTTTTTTCTTCTCTTTTTTTCTTTTCTCTCTTTTTCTTCTTATTTTATTATATTTAATTTATATAATAGGAGCTGCAGGGAGCGCTTCACATTGGCTGTGTTTCCTCATCCTCCATTTCCTCTTTTCTGTGTGAATTGATTTTGGCCACCTACACTATCCCCTTTCCCCCAACATCTTATTATCCTCCATCATCTACTGTCTCCCTTACATTCCACCTCCCTTTCTTTGACCCCCAAATTATTTGACTTTTAATTTCTAATACCTTTGTTCTGTTTTCTGTCTTTTATCCACTCTTGATATTATTGTCTTTCTTTTCTCTTTCCCTCTCTCATTAAAACACTGCTTTTTAATTCATACTCTATTTCTCCCATATTCAGTAGACTGTCTCATTATAGGTACTCTATTTACTGCTATAACTCAACAAAACTTACGTGAGTCTAATATCCATTCTCCCAGATCTCACATTTTTGCTCTGTTAACAGTTCTTACCAATACTACATTACACACTTTCTTTTCTTACTCATTTTGCTTTCCCTGGCCCTAATATATTCCTTCAAAGTGAACTTAGCCAGCAACAAAAACATAGAATAAGAAGAACAAAGTGACAAAGAGAAGACATAACACTTATGCAAGAACAACTAATTAATCCCCAAGAATAGACAAAGAAGCTAAGGAACTGATTAAACCCATCAAGATAAAATGATGACCAGACAGCAAAAAAAACTACCAAGCAAACCAATAATCAGGAAAACATGGCTGAATCCAATGAACAAACTAAAAGCTGGGAAGGGAAGCAGAACATTGGACAAGTAATTAAAGATCTCAAAACATATATTAGAGATTAACAATATGAAGAAAACACTTAGAGAGGAAATTGCAGACCTGTGCAAAAAGATAACAGATATGATGGGGATGAACAGCACAGTTCAAGAAATGAAAAATACACTTGCTGCAAATAGTAGCAGATTAGAAGAGGCAGAGGAGAGAATTAGCAACATGGAAGACATTACATCTGAAATCAAACAGATAATAGAACTGATTGATAAAAAGATAGAAAAAATCCAACTAGGACTTAGGGACTTGAATGACAATGCAAAATGCACAAACATATGTATTATAGGCATCCCAGAAGGAGAAGAGAAGGGAAAGGAGACAGAAGGGCTGTTGGAGGAAATAATGGCTGAAAACTTCCCAAATCTACTGAGAGAGATGGATGTACATGTCTAGGAAGCACAACACACCCCAAACATCATAAATCCCAACAGGCCCACCCCAAGACATATATGTGTCAAATTATCCAATGCTCAAGACAAAGAAAAAATTCTAAAAGCAGCAAGAGAAAAGAAAACCATCACATACAAGGGACACTCCATAAGATTAAGTGCTGATTTCTCATCTGAAACCATGGAGGCAAGATATAGTCAAGGTACTAAAAGAAAAAAAAATCCAACCAAGAATACTCTACCCAGCTAAACTAGCATTCAAAAATGATGGAGAGTTCAAAATATTCACAGATAAACAGAAATTGAAAGAGAATGCCAACAATAACCCTGACCTTCAAGAAAAGAAAAAAACAGGAGAGGCAGAGTTGGAGGAGAATGTAAGAGCAACAAAAAAGACAAAAAGAGAAGGAAAAAAACAAACAAAATATGACAAACACAAGTCCAATCAAAATATGGCTAACATAAATAATTCCTTGAAAGTAATAACACTGAATGTCAATGGATTAAACTCACTTATCAAAAGATTCAGACTTGGAGATTGGATAAGGAAATATGACCCATCTATATGCTGTCTATAAGAAACACATCTTAGGCCCAGGGATTCTTGGAGGTTGACAGTGAATGGTTGGAAAACAATCTTACAAGCAAACAATAACCAAAAAAGGCAGGAGTAGCTATATTAATATCAGACAAAATAGACTTTAAAAGTGAAAAAATTGTGAGAGACAAAGAACGCTACTACATATTAGTAAAGGGACAATCTCTGAAGAAGAACGAATAATCATAAATATTTATGCTCCTAACAGGGCACCTCCAAATACATGAG
The DNA here is from genome assembly GCF_030445035.2 of Dasypus novemcinctus. Lineage (NCBI taxonomy): Eukaryota > Metazoa > Chordata > Mammalia > Cingulata > Dasypodidae > Dasypus > Dasypus novemcinctus. Next base: position 482,734 of record NW_026688154.1, read on the forward strand.
GCAAACACTGGAAAAAGTAAGTGAAAGAGTAGATGCCTCTACAATTATAGTGGGAGATTTTAATACACCACTATCAACTTTGGATAGAACATCTCAAAAGAGAAACACTAAAGAAATAAAAACTTTAAACAGTATATTAGAGGACTTGGCTCTAATAGACATTTACAGATCATTACACCTGAATACAGCAGGATATACATTTTTCTCAAGTGCACATGGATCATTCTCCAAGATGGACCATATGCTAGCCACAAAGAAAGGCTCAGTGAATTCAGAAAGATCAAAATCATAAAAAATAATATCTCTGACCACAGTGGAGATTTCACACCAAGATATGGAAATTAAACAGCATGCTCTTAGAAAAACAGCGGGTCAAAGAGGAAATCTCAAAAGAAATTAATAACTACCTTGAAACTAATGAAAATGATAACACAACATACAAAACTTATGGGATGCAGCAAAAGCAGTACTGAGAGGGAAATTTATAGCCATAAATTCATACATCCAAAAAGAAGAAAGAGCAAAAATTGAAGAACTACCTGCACATTTGGAGGAATTAGTAAAAAAACAACAAAGTAACCCCACAGGAAGAAGAAAGAAAGAAAGAACAAAGATAAGAGCAGAACTAAATGAAATAGAAAATAGGAAAGCACTTGAAAAGATAAACAAAACCAAGAAGCTGGTTCTTTGAGAAGATCAATAAAATTGACAAACCCTTAGCTAGACTAACAAAGAAAAAGAGAGAGAAGATGCAAATACACAAAATAAGAAACAAGAAGGGAGATGTCACCACTGACCCCACAGAAATAATGATTATCATGAGAGGATACTTTGAAAAACTATATTCCAACAAAAATGACAATTCAGAGGAAATGGACAATTCCTAGAAACACATAAGCAGCCTATATTGATGAAAGAAGAAATTGATGATCTCAACAAGGCAGTCACAAGTAAAGAGATAGAATCAGTCATTAAAAACCTCCCAACTAAGAAGAGCCCAGGGCCAGACGGCTTCACTGGTGAATTCTACAAAACATTCCAGAAAGAACTAACACCAATCCTGCTGAAACTCTTCCAAAAAATCGAAGCAGAGGGAACATTACTTAACTCCTTCTATGATGCCAACATTATCCTAGTACCAAAGCCAAACAAAGACACCACAAGAAAGGAAAATTACAGACCAATTTCTCTAATGAACCTAGATGCAAAAATCCTCAACAAAATAGTTGCTAACTGTATTCAACAATACATTAAGCAAATTATATACCATAACCAAGTGGGGTTCATTCCGGGTATGCAAGGATGGTTCAACATAAGCAAATCAATCAATGTAATACACCATATAAGCAGATTAAAGGGAAAAAATCACGATTATATCTATAGATGCAGAAAAAGAATTGGACAAAATACAGCACCCTTTCTTGATAAAAACACTGCAAAAGATCAGAATACAAGGAAATTTTTTTTAACATAATAAAGAGTATATATGAAAAACCCACAGCCAACATCTTTTACAATGGTGAAATCCTAAAATCCTTCCCTCTAAGATCAGGAACAAGACAAGGATGCCTACTCTCACCCTTTCTATTTAACATTGTCTTAGAAGTACTTGCTCGAGCACTGAGGCAAGAAGCAGATACAAAAGGCATTCAAATTGGAAAGGAAGAAGTCAAAAATTCATTATTTGCAGATGACATGATCCTATACATAGAAAACCCTAAGAGGTCTACAACAAGGCTTCTAGAACTCATAAATGAGTTTAGTGAAGTTGCAGGTTATAAGATGAATGCACAGAAATCAGTAGCATTTCTATATACAAATCATGAGCAAGCTCAGGAGGAAATCAAGAAACAAATATCATTTACAATAGTAAATTAAAAAATCAAATACCTGGGAATAAATTTAACTAAAGATGTGAAAAACTTATACACAGAGAACCACACAAGACTGTTCAAGGAAATCAAAGAAGACCTAAATAAATGGAAGAATATTCCCTGTTCATGGATAGGAAGACTAAATATTATCAAGATGTCTATCCTACCAAAACTGATCTACACATTCAATGCAATCCCAATAAAAATCAACACAGCATTCTTTAAGGAATTAGAAAAACTCACTATGAAATTTATTTGGAAAGGAAAGAGACCCCGAATAGCTAAAGACATATTGAAAAAGAAAAATAAGTCAGGCCTCTGCAGCTCTGCCACCAACCACCCTCTGGCAGCAGTTCTGGTGCCTCCTTGGGCCAGCAGTCCCCCAGAGGGAGGGAGCGAGGTGGGTGGTGGTAGTGGCAGCATTGCAGGCTGCAGGACCTCCTCGGGGTGTGGCCCCAGTGCCCAAGTGCTAGGAGAACATTTCCACTGCTGCATCAAGGGCACAAGTCTTATAATTCAGCAAGATTTGGAATTCCTGGAGAATTGCCTTCCTGAAAAGTTGAAAGAAATCTCTTTTTTTTTTTTTTAAAGATTTGTTTATTTATTTGATTCCCCCCCTCCCCTGGTTGTCTGTTCTTGGTGTCTATTTGCTGCATCTTGTTTCTTTGTCCGCTTCTGTTGTCGTCAGCGGCATGGGAAGTGTGGGCGGTGCCATTCCTGGGCAGGCTGCTCTTTCTTTTCACGCTGGGTGGCTTTTCCTCACGGGCGCACTCCTTGTGCGTGGGGCTCCCCCACGCGGGGGACACCCTTGCATGGCACGGCACTCCTTGCGCGCATCAGCGCTGCACCTGGCCAGCTCCACACGGGTCAAGGAGGCCCAGGGTTTGAACCGCGGACCTCCCATATGGTAGACGGACGCCCTAACCACTGGGCCAAAGTCCGTTTCCCAGAAATCTCTTTAAATTCTGTCTCTTAGTTTTCCATTTTGTTGTGTTTCAGTGGAACATCAAGAAACCATGAACAACTTCAGTAATGAGGAGTTTGACTGCCATTTCCTGATGAAGGTTTTACTGCCAAGGACATTCTGGGCCAAAAAATTAATGAAGTTTCTTCTGATGATGATAAAGATGCCGTCTATGTTGTGGACCTTGGAGACATTCTAAAGAACATCTGAGATGGTTAAAAGTTCTTCCTCGTGTCACCCCATTCTTTGCAGTCAAATGTAATGACAGTAAAGCCATAGTGAAGACCCTGGCTTCCATAGGGACAGGATTTGATTGTGCTAGCAAGACTGAAATCCAGTTGGTGCAGAGTCTTGGGGTGCCACCAGAGAGGATAATCTATGCAAACCCTTGTAAACAAGTGTCTCAAATTAAGTATGCCACCAATAATGGAGTTGAGATGATGACTTTTGACAGCGAGGTTGAGTTGATGAAAGTGGCCAGGGCATATCCAAAGGCAAAAGTTGGTTTTGTGGATTACCACCGATGACTCCAAAGCAGTCTGCCACCTTAGTGTTAAATTTGGAGCCACACACAAAAACAGCAGGCTTCTTTTGGAATGGGCTAAAGAGCTCGATATTGATGTCATTGATGTCAGCTTCCATGTGGGAAGTGGCTATACTGATCCTGAAACTTTTGTGCAGGCCATCTATGATGCCTGCTGTGTCTTTGACATGGGAGCTGAGGTTGGTTTCAGCATGTATCTGCTTGATATTGGTGGTGGCTTTCCCAGATCTGATGACATGAAGCTTAAATTTGAAGAGATAACCAGTGTCATTAATCCAGCATTAGACAAGTATTTCCCATTAGATTCTGGAGTGAGAATCATAGCTGAACCAGGCTGATATTATGTTGCTTCAGCTTTCACACTTGCAGTGAATATCATTGCCAAAATAAATTGTATTTAAGGAACAGACAGGCTCTGATGATGAAGATGAATGAAGTGAACAAACCTTTATGTATTATGTGAATGATGGAGTATATGGATCATTTAATTGTATCCTTTATGATCATGAGCATGTAAAGCCTCTTCTGCAGAAGAGATGCAAACCAGATGAGAAGTATTACTCATCTAGCATATGGGGACCCACGTGTGATGGCCTTGATCGGATTGTTGAGCACTGTGGCCTGCCGGAAATGCACGTGGGCAACTGGATGTTGTTTGACTGGATGCTGGGGGCTTACACTGTGGCTACTGCTTCCACTTTCAATAGGTTCCAGAGGCCAACCATCTACTATGTGATGTCAGGGCCTGCATGGCAAGTCATGCAACAAATCGAGAGCTGGGGGTTTCCACCCGAAGTAGAGGAGCAAGACGCCAGTGCTCTGCCTTTTTCCTGTGCTTGGGAAAGTGGGATGAAGCACCACCCGGCCACTTGTGCTCCAGCTAGTATTAATGTGTAAATACTATTTTTGTAGCTGCTAACTGTGAGTTTACCTAGAATGGAGGTATTTGGGGGGGGGGGATCATTTAACTTAATTACTGCTAGTTTTGAAATGTCCTTCTAAGAGTAGGGTTGGCACAGACACAGCGATAAGGAAGACTAGGAGATGGGGTTACACTTATCTGTGTTCCTATGGAAACTACTTGATTATTTTGTTTTATATGGATTTTTATTCACTTTCAAACATACTTCTAAGGGATGCCTCTCACGTGCTGAGCAAGCATTTATAGCTTGTATAACCACAGAATGGGCCAAAAGCTTAATGCTGTGATCTGTTTTAAACATAAAAGTGTCTTGAAAAAAAAAAAAAGAAAAAAGAAAAACGAAATTGGAGGAATCACACTACCTGACTTCAAAACATACTACAAAGCTACAGTAGAGAAAAAAGCATGGTATTGGCACAAGGAGAGACACACAGACCAATAGAACTGAACTGAGAGCTGATAGAGATCCTCATATATATAGTAATATAATATTCAATAAAGCCACCAAACCCTCTCAACTGGGAAAGAATGGCCTATTCAAAAAATGGTGCCTGGAGAACTGGATATCCATATGTAAAAGAATGAAAGAGGATTACCATCTCACACCTTATACAAAAATCAGCTCAAAATGGATCAAAGACCTAAATATAAGAGCCAAGACCATAAAAACTTTGGAAAGCAGTGTAGGGAAACATATACAAGATCTTGTAATAGGAAATGGCTTCATGAACTTCACACCAAAAGCATGAGCAGCAAAAGAACAAATAGATAAATGGGACCTCCTCAAAATTAAAGCCTTCTGCACCTCAAAGGAGTTTGTCAAGAAAGTGAAAAGAGAGCCTACACAATAGGAGAAAATATTTGGTAACCATATATCTGATAGGAGACTTATAACCTGCATATATAAAGAACTCCTATATCTTGAAAATAAAAAGATAGACAACCCATTTTAAAAATGGGGAAAATATTTAAACAGACACTTCTCCAAAGAAGAAATACAAATGGCTGAAAAGCACATGAAAAAACTCTCCAAATCTCTAGCTATCAGGGAAATGCACATCAAAACTACAATGAGATACCATCTTACTCCCATAAGATTGGCAGTTATGAAAAAAACAGAAGACTGCAAATGCTGGAGAGGATGTGGAGGAATGGGAACATTCATCCACTTTTGGTGGGAATGCAGAAGGATCCAACCATTCTGGAGGACAGTTTGTCAGTTTCTTAAAAAACTCGCCATAGATTTGCCATATGACCTAACAATTCCATTGCTGGGGATATACCCAATAGAACTGAAAACAAGGACAAAAACTGATATATGCACACCAGTCTTCATAGCAGCATTGTTTACTATTGCCAAAAGTTGGAATCAACCCAAATGCCCATCAACAGATGAATGGATAAATAAAATGTGGTATACACATACAATGGAATACTACTCGGCTTTAAAAGCAAATACACTACAAACACACATGATAACATTGATGAATCTTGAGAACCTTATTTTGAGTGAAGCAGCCCATACATTGAAGGACAAATACTACATGACTCAATGGTATGAAATAAGTAAACCAAGCTGCCTCAGAGAGCTAGAGCCTGGGTGATAGGCTTACAGGAAATTGGGGGGTAGAGGAAGGTTGCGAGCTGACACATACATGGGTGAAATCTATGATAAGCTGGGGGTAAGTATTTGTACAAGGAAGGGATAAAATGGGGGCATAGTGTTAACCTTTGGGTGGGACTTTGTGGTCTTAAGGGGGTTTAGGGATGGGAGGATGGGTAGTATTGCCCAAGAAATTGGGGGGAGGGTGGGGAAACTTACAAACATAGAAGATTGTCAAGTATTTGGTTGAGAGTAATGCTGAGAAAACCTTTTCAAAAATATAATAAGGAAAGTTACCTTCAAGATGCTTAAAGGGGATAATCTGACACAGGACAGGCTCCTAGGGAATATGTGAATGCTCATTTTGCCATAGTGGGTTATATCATTGGATAGAGACCCATATAATGAGAGTGAAGGTATACCCACATTCTAGGGAGGACTGAGGCCATCAAATAGAGGGAACTGTATCTCTCAAGAGAAATGGTGGTTCCCAGGGCATTAGGGCAGTTTAGCATGTCAAGCCCTCAACACTATTGCAAGTATCTCTGAACATGGCCCTTCAAGCAATGAAGATTGACTGTCACTGTGGGCCCTGAGGGGAGGGGGAAGAGGTATTGAATAGGTGGAACCAATGTAACTGTGTGGGCAATAGAATTGTTTCACAAGAGTATGCAAGGATGGATATAAGACATGTAAAATTACACCAAAAATATATAGGGACTAAAATGTAAACCATAATGTAAAACATAAGATAACTAAAAATTTAGAAAATTGTATCATCTAAAATATAAACCACAATGAAAACACAGATGTTACCTTGTTTGAAAGCTATTGTCTCAATATCTGTACATCAGTTTCAGTAAATATAGTATGAATATGTAAAAAGATTATTGCTGTGGAAGGGAAAAGGTTTTATGTTGGCTATGTGAGAGTACTGTATATTGTATATATGAATTATTGTGATCTAAAACTCTTGTGAAGATAAGCTTAATAATTAGAAAAAAGAAAACAAAAAGATAGGACGTAGACACTGAGGAAATGATGGAAGTAGTTGCCTTGACAATTTGCATACAGGACAACATTTACTGCAGTGATGGAAAGCAAAACATCAAAAACAAAGCTTTTGCATTTTTAAATTTTTTGATACCCCAATTTATTTTTACCATAATTTTTCCAAATTAATATGTATTCTATATCTATCCTTTAAACTCATTGCTATATTCCATTTTACTATTAAGGCAACCTGGCAATATATTGGGCTTCACTTTTCAGGAAGCTTTGGATCACAGAGAAGTTCAACAATGGCAGCAGAGAAATACTGGTGTGGGATGTTATTGACAGGGGACACATGATTGGCAGGGAGTTCTACAGGGCATATATCCAGGGTACATAAAAATGTTTGGATATTTTCATAGTGGATATGATTAAAAACAACAACTGTGGGAGTGCTGAGTTCCTAGCCAGGGGAGCTCTATCACAGTCCCTAAAGGAACAGCAACAATCCCCCAAGTGCAACGGCAAAGACCGAAAAAGAATGGAGGTCCAACAATGAGCCCTTGATACTAATGACTATGCTTATGAGCCGGTGCACCTGAAATAAGAACAAGGCCTAGACCTGCAGGGTGCCTAAGAGTTATCTCCTGAGAGCCTCCGTGTTGCTCAAATGTGGCCAGTCTTGAAGCCAAAATCAGCATGTAAATGCATTGCCTTACCCCCAGCATGGGACATGACTCCCGGGGATGAGCCTCCCTGGTGTTGAGGGATTACTACCAAGTATCAGCTGATGATATAACTAGAAAATGACCTTGAATAAAGGGTCAACTCAGACCAGCAGAATATCTCAGTCTGCATATAATACCAGGAGTTAAAAATGCTTTTTGACCTTGAATCAAGGGGGAAATGGAAAGGACAAGTGAGTTTATATGGCTATTAGTCTCCAAAAAAGAGTTGGGAGGTTATCAGAGGGTTTGCCTTTATGCACACCTCAGCAGAGTCCCAGAGACAAAGTAGATACAACCCCGGGTATTGGTTCTTCTGAGGGCTACAGAGACCCAGAGGTTCTATGGTCATGGCAGATGGAGTTCAGTGCCATGTCAGTTGGCCCTTCTTTGGAGTTTGTGTTTCTGTGTGATGGAACTGGACTCAGATGTGATCTTTTTTCACAAGCCTTTCCTGTTACTTTTACCAGAACTGTAGTTGATGCTGGGGTTTAAAATATACCCAGGAACATGGAGCTGCCCTGGATGGTGCTTCAGGGGCAATCACCAGACATTGTAAATCCTCACAGGGCCCACTGGATGGAATGGGGGAGAGTGTGGGCCATGGTGTGGACCGTTGACCATGGGTTGTGGGGGTGCCCAGGGATGTACTTGCCAAATGCAATGGATGTGTCATGATGATGGGAGGGAGTATTGCTGGGTGGGGGGAGAGGTGGGGTGGGGGTGGTAGGGTTCAATGGGACCTCATATATATATATTTTTTTAATGTAATATTATTACAAAGGCAATAAAAATAAATAAATAAATAAAATATACCCAGGGGATCTGAATCTCTGGACTGACCATATGATAGCCAGGCCCCGAGCCTCAACAGACTTCAGCTCCTACACTATGATTTATTGGACTTACCTCACTCAGCTAACATGGAGTTGAAGAAGGTCAACCACACACCATGGAGTCAAGAGTGCCTACAACTGAAAGCAGGAGGATTGCATCCAGCATCCACGTGGAATCTAAGCCCCCTCTGGATATAGATGTGGAGTGGGCACAACCATTCCAAGGTCTACAGGATGCAGGAATAGAATATGGATTAGAATGGACTTACTGATATTCTATTCATGAACTATTGTGATTAGTAATCTAAGAAAATGTGGCATTGGTGTGGAGAAAGTGGCCATGGTGGCTGCTGGGTGTGGGGAATGAGAGGAAGAGATGAGATGTGTAGGCATTTTCAGGACTTGGAGTTGTTCTGGGTGATGCTGCAGGGACAGTTACCAGACATTGTATGTCCTCCCATGGCCTACTGAATGGGAAGTGGTTGAGTGTGGGCTATGATGTGGACCTTTGACCATGAGGTGCAGCAGTGCTCAGAGATGTATTCACCAAATGCAATGAATGTCTCATGATGATGGAGGAGATTGTTCCTATGGGGGGATGGAGTGGGCTGAGGGGGTGGGGAGTATATGGGGACCTCATATTTTTTTAATGTAACACTAAAAAAATAAAGACAAAAAAATAAACCATTGCTGTATGATAAAAAAAAAGATAGTTGTTTCCAACCTCACTCCTCGAACAACCTTCATATACTGTTTATTGCAAGGATCTTGACAAGGGGATCTGGAGGCCATGTAATTCTTATCAGCTTTTCTGGTTATATCATGACCAACTCCATCAGATGCTAATAATCCTCAAGGAGGTGCTGGGTTCCATCATGAACCAATACCTTTTAAAGTATGGGAAAATTTAAAACAGGTAAAAATACTAAATAAAGTCCTTTTTAGTGAAATCAGGCTTGTAAGAAAACTCTCTGTTAAAGTGTTAACTAAGATAAGGAAATTATTCAGGCTGCAACTCTGTAAACCCCTGCTGTCTACATAATAATGTAGTTGTGGGCTAGTGGGTGTTAATAGAATTAAACTCTTGGAGAAGAAGATAAACATAGCAACATTAGTGTTCTGTTTTGTTTCCATGCTAATTCTGATTGGGCCTATTTAACCAAAATAATAAAACTAGTACAAAATTTTTATCAAGGTGTTAAAAGGAATTTTTGGTTTTAAATCAATAGTTTACTCCTGAACTTCAAGTCTCAGTATAGTCTTACAGAGTAGTAATCCAAGAAATGTGTGTTCTAAACTGCTAAATAAGAGCTTAACTACATTTATGCTGCTCAAATTATCTTAACTGATTGCTGATAACTAATAAAAATGTTTCCAAGCACAAGCTTGCATGTTACAGGCAACATGGATTCCAGAAAAAATCTTAAAAACAGTAAAATCTAAGATGTGCTATGATGGAGAACTTAAAAACAACTATACCAAAAAAGTAAGAAAGTAAGAATTATGAGTCAATTGTAAACTGTATGTTCCTATTAATGTGTTGTAATTGTTTTGTGTTTGTTCAATGTCAGTTTATGTTTTGATACCTCTGGATGGTGATATAAATTAATAAATAAAAATTTCTAAGAGTTCTATTCAAATGCCCAAAAATTAAATAAGTGCTTATATTAATACTTAAGTTTAAATGTTAATGGGATCTCTACAATGATAAAAAAAGTAAGTCTTAAGTAATGAAATTACTATGTCTCTTCATTAAAAAATGGTTCTTGCCTAAGTTGAAATGAATAGTTTATTTTTATTCACAAAATAAAGGATGTAAAACTTGAATAAATATTTTGAAAAGTAAAATTTTGTAGAAGTGCTAACTAAAAGTTGATACATTTGTTTAAAAAAGTGTATTTTGTCCTGAAATAAGACAGCTGGTCTTCATAAAATCAGAAAGAACATATGCAGAACAGAACTTGAATGCATACGGTAAGTTATAAAGGGTATTGTAGTAACTCTGAGTAAGGGAATGTGTCCTGTGAAGGTAAAATTTGTCTTAAAATAATATAATTATAGTCTATATGGTTACAAATAATTATAAGAATTTTAACAAAGCATTGTTTAAATTAAGGTACTTAAATGGATAATTGCAAAAAGTCATTATTAAACAAAACCTGAATTGATAATAATAATAATAAAAGGTAATTTTATAACAAGAAAACTTGTTGGCAGCCAGCCTCCCCTGCCAATCTGCTTCTAAAAGACTATTTCTGGTATTACATGCTAATAAGTATTTAAAATGAAGAAAAGTTCATTATTTTAACAAGTTTGTTTAGTGTTGATAGTAATTATATTTTGGAAAAAGGTTGCCTGTAAAGTTTCCAAAATTGTTTTGGTAACTTATGTATGTGGGATATACGGAATGTGTTTTTATTGTTAAGGAAACAGGAGATGATTTTGTCCTAAGAAAAATGATTATTAAGAAAGAAAAAATGTGTGACAAAACCTGAATGAATACTGAAAGTGTAGAAGGTTAATGGAAAAGAAATTTTTATGGTTAAAGTTAAGAAAGATTTGATGGGTCTGTCTATAAAGTTTTAAATAGTTTAGTATCAAGAAGTATACTAATGCAAAGTTAAAATTTTCTTCTTTCTCAAAGTCTCTCAAATCATTAGCCTGTTTTGATAAAAGTTTATAAAAAGTTTTCATCTTGAATAATCAGTATACAAAGAAAGTCTGTTTTATCAAAATAGCTTCTTGTGCTTTAACCTCATCATTTCCTCAGTGTTCAAAGAAAAAAAGGTCTCATCTCTTTTAAAGGAAATTAATTTTCAAACCTGCTTTCTCAAAATCAAATCCTGAAAAGTAGCTTTTTATCCAAACTAATTACCTTGAAAGAAAAATTAAATAGTTGAGTTCATTTAATATGTTATAAATTGAATGGAAGGTCTTTAAAAGTGTTATAAAATTAACCAGATTTTTAAACCCTGTTTAAAAGCATATGAATGCTTAAGAGTGTATAAATTTACCAATATTTCAACATAATACTAAACAAAAGTACAATATGATTAATTATGGCTTTAATTAATATAAAAAGGTGTGTGTCATAGAAAAAACTTCTTATCATAAATTGCAGTAATACCATTGTAGTATGGAGCTGTACCAAATATTGCTAGCTTGTTGCAAAAAATTAATATCCAACTATGCCACTATCACTTTGTTTTAAAATGTGCTAAGACTTTCTTTAGTATTTCCTTAGGCAAGTCAAGCCAGCCTGCATTCTCCTACCTGTAGAAAAGTCAACAATAGACTTTTGCAGTGCCTCCCCAAGGCTGTGTATGTAGCCCAACCATCTGCCCTGGCCTTGTGGCAAAGAATCTGGCTGTGCAGAAGAAATCTGGCTAAAAAAATGCTACTGATGACATTATGTTAATAAGTAATCCTTTTTTCAAAATTATAAGAAACAGCAGAAACAATGGTATCTTATCTTGAGAGCCTGGGGTGGGCAGACAGTTGGGGTGGACTGTGAGGTCCCTGCTCCTCTAATGAATTCTTCAATATTGTTTAGTTGGGCAAAACAAAACTATAACCTCTGCTGTAATTGGTAAAGTACAATGTTTTCTCATGTTAATGTAGTTTGTAATATGGTTGGAATACTGAAAATCTTTCATCCCTCACTTAGCTCAAATATTACAACCATTGTATGTATTAATAGGGAAAAATCCTTCATGGAAGTAGGAAAACCTCCAGCAAGCTGCTTTAAATAATAATAAAAGGAAAGTAAACTGTGGACATTAACTTAGCCTATGAATTGAATGTGGCAAGCACCAACATTGGCTTTGGATGGAGTTTGTGGCAAAAGCAAAATTCTAAACAAGTATCTCTTGGATTTTAATCACAATTCTGGAAAGAGACCAAAAGTGCAATTGTGTGCAGCATGGGAGGTCCTGCTAAAAGTGAAAGATTTAATCCAATAGTGCCTGGTTACTCTAAAGACTGCCATCCCTATCCAGGGGTGGATTGCAAATACTAAAAGCAAGACAGAAATGATGGACTGTTGTAAATCACCCTCAGATTATGAAAAAGCACCTGGGATACCTGCTAGTAGTAACAGGTGGCTGTCATGTCCCTGCCCACTCCACTAACACCCCTTTTAGGACTGTTGACACAGATGCCTTTGTAAAGATCCAGGGCCCTACCACTGAAACCTGAGAAAAGGAAAAATTGGCTCCACTGTAAAGGTGAATACCAATGAAGAAACTATAGTGATGGCCAGAAGAAGAAAAGGCATCTGGATACCTGTGAGAATGATGTGGAATTTGGCAGTCATTTCCCGAAAGTCAGTTATTGCTACATATGGCACAAGAATTCTTGAAATGGACTAGATGCTTTCTTTGACTGCTTATTATAAGCATTTTGGGGATGATTGGTATCATTACAGTTGCTGCTATTGCTGTAATAACTTTACATGAAAGTATGAACAGAACAATATGTACATAACTGACATAAAAATGCTAGTGATTTGTGCCATAGTCAAGAGCATATAGATTCTGGGCAGTTAAATAATTGAGTTAATGATTTGAAATCAGCTATGTTACATATTAGAAATCAATTGTATAATTTGAATTTGTTAAGGGGGTTGAGATGTGGTTGGAATGAAAGTAATTTCTGTTTAACTCTGCTTGCATATAATACATCAAATATAGTATGGAAAAAGTAAGAATCATTTATTAGGCCATAAAAGTAATATCTCTCTGGAAATCATTGAATTACAAAGGAAAATATTAGAGATGTCTCATAATCAAATTCATGTAGCAAATGATAAGGATATTTTCTCAGATATGATTTCACATATTACAAAATTTAACCCAGTTAATTGGTGGAAAGCACAGCATTTCCTGTCAGCTTTAGGAATAGGGCTAAACATATTTGTTCTATTGCTCATGATTCTTGCCTGTGCCAGACAGTGCTTTCAAAGAAAATTGCAAAGTGTAACAGCCATGGGACATGCAAATAATCTGGTGCTAGCTGAAGCACTTCAATAATCTCCCCAAATCAAAGAGCTTGGCGGGTAGTCAATGATGAATAAGACTTTCGAGAGGAGGGCAACCTAAGACAGGCATGGTCACCTCAAGTAAAACAAAAGGGGGGGGAGGTGGACTTGGTCCACTGGTTAGGGTGTCCGTCTACTGCATGGGAGGTCTGCAGTTCAAGTCCCAGGCCTCCTTGACCCGTGTGGAGCTGGCCCATGTGCAGTGCTGATGTGTGCAAGGAGTGCCGTGCCTTGCAGGGCTGTCCCCCACATAGGGCAGCCCCATGTGCAAGGAGTGCACCCCATAAGGAGAGCTGCCCAGTGTGAAAGAAAGTACAGCCTGCCCAGAAATGGTGCCACACACATGGAGAGCTGACACAACAAGATGACACAACAAAAAGAAACACAGATTCCTGATGCCACTGACAACAACAGAAGTGGACAAAGAAGATGCAGCAAATAGACACTGAGAACAGACAACGGGGTGGGAGAAGGGGAGAGAAATAAATAAGTAAACAAACAAACAAAACAAAAAGGGAAAGTTTGGAAACTGAGGCACAGAGGTCTCACAAGGAGAGACATGCTGTTTCCATGGCTATGCTTGCAACCTAAGGAATTCAGTAATAAATAGTTCCCAGCAAACAGGAGGAAGCTGTTAAAGGCTGAAAGATGAGCACATACCTTTTGTAGTAAATTGAACACTTAGACTTTGTACCTTGAGATAAGATTTTTTGAATTCCTTAGACTATGAGTAATGCTGATAGTTAACTGCATGTTGCTGCTTGTTCTCATGTAGACTGAGGTATATATAGAGCCCCTTGTAAACAATAAAGTTGTCTGATGAGTCTCTACTCATGGACCCCCTGATCCCAGCTTTCTCACTTTCTTCCTCTTTCTTTCATTCTTCTTTTTCTTTCATTCCTGATACCCTTCGGGCCCAAATCTCCAACACTCCCCATGTCTCCAGTGATGGCTTTTAATAGTTTTATTTTGATTTTCATAAACTTGAAATGATAAGTTTAATTGTAATTGGGTATAAGGTTAAAGTTGGAGGTGGTAGAGATTGTATAAAATCAACTTAAAGATGTTTAAAGGGTCCTTTTTGCAAGGTATTTGACACCTCTTGAACTTTCAGTTTTACAAGTGTTGTGAAGTTGACAGATGGAGCAAGGTAAATATGCTAACCTTCTCGTTTAAAGTTTGTTTGTTTGTTTGTTTATTTGTTGTTGTTGAAGTTAAAAAGAAGCACCAGAAGAATACAATGTAAATGACCAGGCAACTTGGTTATTTTGTGGAATGGAGCATTTTATAAAGAATAACTTGACTGACTAATAAGACCTCACTCTTGTACAATACCTCACAAATCTGCACCAGTGCCTGTCATGAGCAGTAAAGATCTTGACAACTCTCTAAGAACTTCATATAATTTCTGAAATGTTTATATGAATAACTTTTTTGCCCACTCAAATTTAACCAACAGAAAATTAGGTAATTCTTTTTAATTTGACAACACATCCCATGCAAGTCCCAACATATCAAATAATCCTAACAACTTTTAAAATTTCTCTTCTATTAAGGTAAAAAATTAACAATTTTTTTCAGAGTCACGGACCCAAAAGGTATCGGGAATGAAAGAAAAAGAGAGATTGGGATCAGGGGATCTGAGACCATTGAAGCCTCAAGCTCATTAGACAAGTTTATTAATCTCAGGGGCTTCTTTATATACCCCAAGCAATCGTGAGAACCAGCAACTATTCTTGCTAACTATTCCCATTACTTCAACCTGTGTAACACAATGGATCAAAATCTATGATTATAAATCAAAGTTCAAAATTTAATGTTCTATTATATTGTTGAGAAAACATAGCCATAAATCTTGTTGCCCAGGTTGTTCCATTCTACCTAGTCCTCATTCCACCTGAATGTACACATCTGCTAGATTTATGACCTGCATGTATAGCTATGGAGACAGCATGACTCAGTGGCCAAGGAAGTAACTTGCTTCCATGGAAACAACATACCTTTGTTTCCCACAATTTTTTATTTTCTGGGACCCCTGTAGAAAGCTTTGATCAAGGAGACATACTTAGGATTTGGTTGAGGGAATGCAAGATGTAATGTATATGAAATAAGATCATAGGTCACCATGAACAAGACTCAGCTCCTTATTTAACCAAAGTGACAATGAAAAATTAAAACAATATTCTGGCAGTAGTATGATCCTTTACAAAAATAGATATATTAAAAGGGAGATGAGGGGAAGCAGATGTGCCTCAAGTCATAGGGCTTCCACCTACCATATAGGAGGACCTGGGTTTGATCCCTGGGACCTCCTGGTGAAAAATAAGAAGAGGAAGCATGCCCCAAATGATGAGCCAGTGACACAGTGAGTCAGTGCCTATAGAGTGAGCCAGTATCCATGGAAGTGAGTACCACAGCAAGATGATGATGCAACAAAAGAATGATGAAGGGGAGAGTCAAAGTGAAGCACAGTGGAGACCAGGAACGGAGGTGGCACAATTGACATCAAACCTCTCTCCACATCAGTGGTCCCCAGGAACAAATACTGTTGAGTCCTAGAGGAGAAAAACATGAGAATAGAAAATCAAAAGAGAAATAGATGCAGAAGATCACACAGTAAATGTACATACACAGCAAAAATAGCAGAGTGGTGGGAGAGGAAGATGATTAAATAAATATTTTTTTAAAAAAGGAAGATGACTTGATTCTCTTAAAAATGCATTCATATTAAAGACTACATGCAGGGCAGTGAATTGTTGTGATAAGAAACATAATAAATGCCTTCTAGGCCAATTACTCATAAGGCAAATAAAATTTCTTTCAATCACCTACTGAAAGCAGAACAATAATCCCAGAAAATGCTGTCATTTTAATGGGAAAAACCAAATTTCAAATTTGCATGCATATGCTGTTTATAAAAATCTTATTGGAAAACCCATTATGTCTTATCCAGCAATAACCATGAAAAACAAAATTCTTTTTCTGCAAATCCTTTGCAACTTTCCTATTCTTTCAGGTTTTATCCTGTATTTTTTCTCTTTAAAATTTTTCAATAGCCAATGATTTTGCTTTAAGAAAGAACTATTCTCTTATTTTTCTCTACAAAACCATATCCTGCATACCATGTGTATTAGTCAGCCAAAGGGGTGCTGATGCAAAATACCAGAAACTGGTTGGCTTTTATAAAAGGTATTTATTTGGGGTAGGAGCTTGCAGATACCAGGCCATAAGCATAAGTTAATTTCATCACCAAAGTGTATTTGGAGCAAGATGGCTGCTGATGGCTGCAAGGGTTCAGGCTTCCTGGGTTCCTCCCTTTCAGAGTCTTGCTTCTCTCTGGGTTCAAGGCTCCTTTCTTCCAAGGGCTTGCTTCTTCCTGGGCTCAGCATTCCTCTCTTCCCTGTGCTGGCTTCTCTTTTCTCTGTGAGTTTACTTCCCAGGGCTCCTGCTTAAGGCTTCAGCATCAAACTCCAACATAAAAACCCTCATGAGGGAAACAAAGGCATGTTGTTTCCATGGAAGCAAGCTACTTCCTTGACCACTGAGTCATGCTGTCTCCATGCACAGATATGCACAGATCATAAATCTAGCAAGGAGATGTGTACATTCAGGTGGAATGAGGACTAGGTAGAATGGAACAACCTGGGCAACAAGATTTATGGCTATGTTTTCTCAACAATATAATAGAACATTGAAATTTTGTACTGTGAATTATAATCATAGCATTTGTGTTACACAAGTTAAGGTAATGTGTTACACAAGTTAAGGTAATGGGAATAGTTAGCAAGAATAGTTGCTGGTTCTCACGATTGCTTGGGGTATATAAAGAAATCCCTGAGATTAATAAACTTGTCTGATGAGCTTGAAGCTTCAATGCTCTCACATCCCCTGATCCCAATCTCTCTTTGTCTTTCACTCCTAATACCCTTTGGGTCCACGACTCTGACATCTGGCACCCAATGTGGGGCCCAAAGCAGTGACTGCAGCAGAGATTCTTCCATGGCAGTATTGGGAACATGGAAACTGAAAACCTTCCTGAAAGGTTGAGGTGTCCATTGAAAGGTGACTCAAGTCTGACAATATAGTGGTGAGAATCTTAAATTAATTTTGTTTTCCGCTAGCATGGGTATGGGGAATCAACCAGGATGTCTGGAAGAATATTCACAGGACTAAAATCTCTTTTAAATACTGTTGGAGTCTCAGTGAAAACTGCTGATTTATTTGAATTTTTGCTCTAGTACAAAAACACTGTTATTGGTTTCAGCCACAAGGAAAAAATCTTTTAAATCTTAAACAGTGGAAACAGGTAATGAAGGTGCTACATAGAGCATACCAAAAAGGAGAGACTATATCACTGTTGGTGTGGGCTTTAGGGCAACAGATTGCAGCAGCCTTAGATCTGCTGCAGTCTGAAGCAGAGGAGGAAGAAATTACCATCTTTTCCAGGGAGTCCCATGACACAGGCCATCAGAGTGAGGACAGGGAGGAAATAGAGGACAAGGACAAGGATGAGCCCCCCAATGAGAAAGAAACTAACCCCTTTCTGCCTAAGCAGGTGTCTAAATTGAATATTTCTAAAGCCAGCATTTACCCTAATTTGTGTAATGTAGCCCCTACAGTCTCACCGGTTACAATGCCGACAGCCCCGGGAATATTTACTGATGCCATTGACACCAGGCCCTACACTAACAATCTGTTTGTACCAAATCCAGTTCCAACTACTCCCTTAATGCATTGTTTGCTGCAAGGATCTTGACAGGGGGATCCTGAAGGAATGCAATTACTAACAGCTTTCCCGGTAAATATTCAACAAGTTTCCCCAGAGGCAAACAACCCTCAAGGAGGATATAATTTTCATCATGAACCCCTGCCACTTTAAATTCTGCAAGAACTTAAACAAGCCTGTGCACAATTTGGAACTAATAGTCCTTACGCTTTTGGCTTAGTGCAGGGGCTGGCTCAAGCTGACCAATTTATCCCCTGGGATTGGGACATCCTGGCTAGAACTGTTTTAAGCTCGGCTGAGCTTTTGCAATTTAAACCTGGTGGACAGATGAGGCCAATATGATTGTGCGCTGTAACGCAGTACAGAATCCTCCCATTCTTACTGCTGCTGAACAATTATTGGGTATTGGTGATTGGTCTGGAATTCAAAGACAGCTCCAATACAATGATCTGGCCATAACACAAGTGCGCAATTCATGTTTGGCAGCTTGGAAACGGATTTGTGTACCTGGAAAACCTACTCAATCTTTTGCCAAAGTGATCCAGGGAGTTAACCATATGTGGAATTTGTAGCCCAATTAACTGACATTTTGATTCAAACAATTGAGATACCAGAAGCAAGAGAGTTAATTTTGTTAACATTTGCTTTTGATCAGGCTAACAGTGAATGTAAAAAGGTGGTCTTGGCCGTAGCCTTTAAAGGTAGCTTGAAGGAGGACAGAAAGAAAGGAAATTGTTTTGAATGTGGGAAGCCTAGTCACTATCAGAAAGAATGTAGATCTTTCTAGCCCTAGAACATTTAAACAACAATATTATACTTCTATTTGCAGTGGTATGTACCCTCTCTTAAAATGAAAACAATTTAAAATGCTGGAGTAAAATGTTTTCAGAATCACATTTTAAAAGTATTGTTGATCTCCTAAAAAATAGATAGGTACAGAGACAAACAAACAAAAGTGGTCCTAAAAGAAAGAAAACTTCAAAGTGGAAGCAGATATTCTGGGAAGATTAAAAATAACTCAAGTTCAACATCACATCAAAATCAGTTATGGCTGTGATCTCTCCTGAGGCAAAATCCCTCTCCATCTGTGGACCTGAGAAACCTGGAAAATAAGTTATGTGCTTCCAAAGCACAATGGTAGAACATGCAGAGGATAGGCATGCTTATTCTGTAACAAGAAACTGGAAGGAAAAGGGGGTCACAGGTTCCAAGCAGGGCCAAAGCCCAGCAGAGCAAACTTCACTAGATTTCAAGGTCATCTCTGGATTGAGGCTTTGTCCTCTGAGCCTGCTGGAGGGGCAGCCCCACCCTTTCCAAGAGCTTGTGAGAGCAGCCATGCTCTCCCCAGTGCTGGAGCCCAGGTCACACTGAGTCTGAGGACAGCAGTGGCAATCTCACTCTGCCTGAGCATTGCTGTGTGTGCTCCAGTTTCTCCAAGCATTGGTGCCACCCCATGCTCACCCACAGCCTCTTTAGCAAAGGATTTCCTAGCCATACCCTCATCAGGAGTCCCATTCTCTGGGAATGCACTCTCAATAGTTCATGGAGGACCCTGATAGAGTCACTTTTGGCCCTGGTCTCAGAGAACACTATCTGGATAGAATGAGAATTTTCCACATTATCAGTTGCTGGTTCCTATGAGTGTAAGAAATCAGTTCTCATTTTATCCCTTTCTGCTCTCATTTTACTGTAAGTTACAAGGAGAAACAAGTCTGTAGCTTTCACACTTAGCTTGAAAATCTCCTCAGCTAAACATCCAGGTTCATTGCCTGTAAGTTCTGCCTTCCATTGAACATGAGAACACAATTTCAGCAAGTTATCTGCTGTGTTATAACAAGAACCACATTTATCATTTCTTTCTAAGTTCTCAATGGAAGTATCTTTAACATCCATATTTCTACCGACAGACTGCAAAGCAACTTGGTCTTCTTATCAAGCACCTCAGATTCTTCCAGCTTTACTCATTACCTAATTTCCAAGCCTGTTCCACATACTTAGATGTTTGTTAGAGCAGCATTCCACTCTCAGTACTACAATCTGTATTCATCAAGATTCTACAGAGAAACAGATCTGGCAGTAATAATTCATATACACATACATACCTACATATATATGTATGAATGTATGTCTATATATACACACACATGTGTGTGACATAAATAAAGGATTTATTATAGGAATTGGCACGTGTGCCTGTGGAGATTGTCAACAAGTTGCAATTCCATAGGACAGGCTGCAAGTTGGAAACTACAATGAAGTTGAAGTGAAATTCTCCAGGTGAAGCTGGCTGGCTGAAGCAGAGATAATGTCTTCTTTTTGACTTCTGAAATCCTTAGTTCTGGTTCTTAGACCTCCAACTGATTGATGAGGAGACTCCCCTTATGCTGAGGGCAGTCTTCTTTCTTGGTTGTAGATGTAATCAGCTATAGATGCAATCCACTGACAATATGTGTAAATCTCTCAGGAAATATCCACACAGTAACAATCAGGCCAGAGCTTGTTTGACCAAACAACTGGACATTGTAATGTAGCCATGTTGACACATGAACTTAACTGTCCCACAAGCTCATGAGAAATAAACCCCTTATGTAGAAAATGACAGTGAGAAAACTAGCCAGTATTAAATGATCATGCTAGCAAAAGGAACAAAGAAATATTACATGAAAATCTGAGCCATCATAAGACCCTCATGTGTGTTTTCATGCAGGTCACACATGTGGTGGTAAATCAAGTATGTTTAATTAAATGGTATTAGGATTTGGGTACTTTCAGGCAACTGAGAGAAAAATGTAACTTTCTTCTGTGGGAAGGTATTTTTATCTCAGGCCTCAAAGGATTGCTGAGAGACAGTGCCAAGGATTGTGTGCTCTAGTTAACAATGACAAAGTGCACAGGAACAAGTAATAAGCAAGTGAAGACCTCAGAGGCCAAGATCCCAGGGACACAGAGGAGTGTGATCAATACTTGGTGGCTCTTTCCTTCTTAAAGAAGAGAAGCTTGTGACAACCTCATAGGACAGGGCCAAAGAAGACTAGGTTGGGGATCACTCCAGGATTTCAGTAGAGAGCAGGAAGACCCTCCAATCTTTTGAAATTTGGTACTAGTTATCACTGTTGTAAGTTTATCTCTTTCAAGGTACTACACTGAGCACTGGGGGGAAGAAGGAAGATAAATAAGATGTAGTTCCAATTTCAAAGAATTTAAAGTCCAGGAGGGGATTGGAGGGCCCTATAATATATCTAGGCTTTGGCTACCTTAGTAAAACCTTTTGGGATTTCTGCCCAAGTTACAATTACCCTTTTTTTGAGAACTTACCTCCAGTCCAGTTAAGGTTGATCACCATCAGACATTTTTATACTCATAACCCTGTCACCACAGTTCACTAGGCCAGGAGTAATCACATAGTCCCCGGTGGGCCCATCAGCATGTGTAAGCTCCAAATTTGGAATCATAACCACAACCAGTTAGTACCCGTGGTTGGCTGGAAATATAATTTGTAATTTCAGTGGTTGCAGGATGGTCAAATTCAGTCTTGTTATGAATATAAGCATCCGATCTAAAGAGCAAAAGAACAATGCCTAACATTGTTTTCCAGCAGTATTCATTCCTTATCAACATCCACATTTTCCTTTTGAACAAGAAAATAATTTTGTTTTGTTTGTATCTTCCTCTGGTCTCTCTCCATTCTCCCTCCACCAAACTTTGCCATTGAGACACATAATATAGTAGTTAATAGCACTACCAGGAACTTACTGCTTGGGAATAATCCCTCGATCCACAGCTGTTAGAATTATGATCTCAAATGAATTAACTCTCTATATCTCAGTTTTCTCATCTATAAATTGGAAATAATAATATTACCTACCTAAATGAATTAATATCTGTAGGTCAGCTAATGCTTGATAAATAATAAACATTTTAAAAAATAAATACATACTAATATTTATGAATCAAAATTGTCTGGAATATTAAATGCAGATTTCCATGGCTAAACACTTTTGCTATTGCTAATTTTGAAAATGATCATTATTAAACCCTTTATTTATTCTTACATCCCATAGCACAACACTTTACCATAAATTAATTTCCTTTCTCAGTGGAGTACTTCACCTCAGATTTCTTTCAAAGAGTATCTGTATGGTAAATATATTTCATAGTTTAGTTTGAATTTTTTCATCTAATTGGATTTCAAAGTGTATTTAAAAAGAGTAAAACTATATATCCTGCCATAACACACTGAATGTACTGGGGAGATTATAAACTTCAATGTAACTATTATCCATGTGGTGCAGCAGTGCTCCAAAATGTATTCATCAAATGCAATGAATGTGCCATGCTGATGAAAAAGGTTGTTGATGGAGGAGTGGGGTAGAGGGGTGTGGGGTATATGGGAACCTCATATTTTTTAATGTAACATTTTTATGATCTATGTATCTTCAAAGAATACAATTTTAAAATGATGGGGGTGGGGGGGTGGGGATTGGGGCTTATGGGAACCTCATGTTTTTTTTTAGAGATTATTTATTTCTCTCCCCTTCTCCCCCCACCCAGGTTGTCTGTTCTCTGTATGTATTTGCTGCGTCTTCTTCTTTGTCTGCTTCTGTTGTTGTCAGCTGCTCCAGGAATCTGTGTTTCTTTTTTTGTTGTGTCATCCTGTTGTGTCAGCTCTCCATGTGGGCAGTGTCATTCTTAGGCAGACTGCACTTTCTTTCACACTGGGTGGCTTTCCTTATGGGGCACACTCCTTGTGCGTGGAGCTGCCCTATGTGGGGGACACCCCTGCATGGTATGGCACTCGTGTGCATCAGCACTGTGCATGGACCAGCTCCACACAAGTCAAGGAGGCCCAGGGTTTGAACAGCAGACCTCCCATGTGGTAGACAGCTGCCCTAACCACTGGGCCAAGTCTGCTTCCCTTTTATGTTTTTTAATGTAACATTTTATGTGATCTATTAACTTTAAAAAAAGAAAATTAAAAAGTAAAAAGAGTAAAAATGACTAAATAGGATGTATTATAGGAGTTTAAGGACATTCCACATCAAAAAGATATAGTAATGTAACTCCCATATTGAGTGAATAAAAAGAAAGATTCCATGCAACCATCTCAATATAACCAGAAAAATTAATTTACCATTGTGCCAGATTGTCAGCTATCAGCTTTGCATTACAACCATCCTCTTCTATGGTCTCCTCTGCACTGGGAAATTCATTTTCCAGAAGATTCTTCTCTGTATAGTTTCAGGCTAAAGTTTGCCAATGAGAGGAACTTACACAGTATTTGGAAAGTGAACTGGTTGGTGGAGAATTCATCATTCCAGGGTGGCTGTGGCAACCAGATGAAAAGGCTTCACAGATTTCTCCACAAGTCCCTGCTTAGCTGCTGCAGACCAAGGCCTTGACCTTTCCCAGGGGCTTGACAATTGCAGCAATGTCCAGAAAAACTTGAATCAAGCTGAAGTCATCAATGACTGTTTCCTTGACTTTTTTCTTTTTTAAGATTTATTTTATTTATTTTTCTACCCTTCCCCCCACCCGTGCCCCAGTTGTCTGTTCTCTGTGTCCATTCACTGTGTGTCCTTTTTGTCTGCTTCTGTTGTTGTCTATGGCACCAGGAATCTGTGTTTCTTTTTGTTGTGTCATCTTGCTGCATCAACTCTCCGTTGTGCGGCACCATTCCTGGGCAGTCTGCACTTCCTTTTGTGCTGGGTGGCTCTCCTTATGGGGTGCACTCCTTTCATGTGGGGCTCCCCTATGTGGGGGACACCCTGGCATGGCATGGCACTCCTTGCATGCATCAGCACTGTATGTGGGCCAGCTCCACATGGGTCAAGGAGGCCCGGGGTTTGAACTGCAGACCTCCCATGTGGTAGACGGATGCCCTATCCACTGGGCCAAGTCTGCTTCCCTTCCTTGACTTTCCGTCACTCTTCCTGACCTTTGCTCATCCAGCTCTTGTTATGTTCAAGTACGACCTGTTTCCTTTATTAAACACCTGTATTCAATAATATTCAGAGTCATTCTGTTTTACTGACCAAACCAAGACTGAAAAAATATTCAAAAATTAGGAATTTAGGAATAGATGAGAGTTGCTTTGTGTTGACAAAGGCTTTTAACTTGAATGTATAAATACACTGTAACAAAAGAATAAGCTCTTGAACTGATTGCAGCCATCACTCATTCAAGTACCTAAGTCACCCCCCATAGAATAATTTTATTTCTTCCAGAATTCATATGGAAAATTGGGCAAATAATTAATGAAAACTCTCTCTATAGAAAACCTGGAGAAATAAATTAAATAAAAGCTAGAACTTTTGTCCAAAATTTAGTTTCTCATTTCATTTTCATACTAGGAGAATCTTTACTGTTTAGTCAAGTCAAGCTCTATCTGCTTGACTGCTTAAGAGTAATTGTTTGTGGAAAATTAATAAATTGGCATTCTGGTTTCAAATATTTATCAAGCTTGAGGCTTTGCTTAGGGTGAATTTGTATTAGCTCTGAATCCTGATTAAATCTAGATTGTGGTTAGGCAAAGAAATGATACAAAAATATAAAATACCAAACTTATGCCTATTTGCTTCAGTAACATTCTACATTTGAAGGGTTTGTAGAAGACTAAATGAGATAAATGAAAAGCACCTGGAATAGAGGCTGTGTTTATATAAATGACCAGTGCTATTTTTGGGAGGGCTAGGGTGTGGCCTCCGCTGCGGGTCTCTGCCGGGGATCGGGCCGAGCTCACGGCCAGACCGGGGTGGCAGGTCGCTGCCGGGGGTCGGGCCGAGCTCACAGCTGGACCGGGGCAGCAGCGGGCGGCCCAAGGCTTGGTGGGGACGCGCCGTTAGGTGGAAGAAACCACGGAGATGAGGTCTATGCGCAGGTCTACTTTATTGAGGAAGTGCTCTTGGTTATATAGTGTCGGGTGAGGGAGGGGTTAGTGCAGGGGTGGGCTAGCTACAGGGTGGCGGTGGATAGGTGGGTAAGGGCAGATGGCTATGAGGTAAGCAGTGGCTAAGGAAAGAGGCAGATTATATGTTGGCAATGTGGGCGGGACTGGCGGGAAGAACAGTAACGGCTGGAGGAGGAAGATAACAATGGCTGGGAGGAGGGGCAGGGGGAGGCAGCAGTATGGGCTGCTGCTGAGAAGGGCCATAATACAGAGAGGTTATAAAGAACAGGCAGGCAAAGTACAAGGAAGCGAAAAGCAGGGTGGGAGCAGGGGACACTAGGGTATGAGGGAAGGTAAAAGATGAGTAAGCCATAATCACAAATCTTAAGTGTTTACATTTTTTTTTTCAAATTCTACTCAATTTATTCATTTTTTTAAAAAGATATTACATTAAAAAAATATGAGGTCCCCATTCACCCCTACCGCCCCCACCCCACTACTCCCCCTCCCCAATAACACTCTCCCCCATCGTCATGTCACATCCATTGCATCTGGTGAGTACATCTCTGGAATTCGCTGCACCCCAAGTCCAGTGTTCCAAACCATAGCCCACACTTTCCCACGTTCCATCCAGTGGGCCATGGGAGGACATACCACATCTGACAATTGTCCCTGGGGCACCACCCAGGGCAACTCCAAGTCCCGAGAATGCCTCCACATCTCTTCTCTTCCTCCCCTTCCCCACACCCAGCAGCCACCATGAGCTCTTTTTCCACATCACTGCCACATTTTCTCGATTTTTAACCACAATAGTTCATGAATAGCTGATCATTAAGTCCACTCTGATCCTTACTGTATTCCTCCTTCCTGTGGAACTTGGCTTGGTTGTGTCCATTCCACATCTATGTCAAAAGGGTGTTTAGATTCCACATGGATATTGGATGCAATCCTCCTGCTTTCAGTTGTAGGCACTCTAGGCTCCATGGTGTGGTGGTTGACATTCTTCAACTCCATGTTAGCTGAGTGGAGTAAGTCCAATAAATCAGAGTGTAGGAGCTGAAGTCTGTTGAGGTCAGTGCCTGGCTATCATATTGTCAGTCCAGAGATTCAAATTCCCTAGATATATCTTAAGCCCCAGCAAAGGGTTTACAGTTTAATATGATTCTGAGTTTTCTGCATATAAAAAAATTGAAACAGCTGTAAGTGCACTTGGCAGATATTGTTCTACAGTGATACCAAAGCTTAAGCAGGATCTCCAGATCTTTCTTTTTCATTTCTCTATTATTTCATTCATTCTTGTCCTTCATTTATTCATTCATCAATGAATGTTTATAAAGAGAACGATGATAGCAGTGTTAGGCATTAAAGATGAAAAGCTGAACGGGACACAGTAGTTCATTTCCTATCACTAGGTTTTCATGTAGCTGCTCCCATACCATGCTTTGTTTATTTTCTTTTTTTCTTTTTAATTAAAGAAGTTGTAGGTTTACAGGTAGACCATGCAGAAAATGCAGTGTTCCCTTATATCTGCCTCTATTTTTAACATTTTGCATTAGTGTGGTACCTCTGTTACAAATGATGGGAGAATATTATAATTGTACTATTCATACCATCTATGTAAGTGGATTGGGAAATAGAAAATCCAGGTTTCTCCATTACTGTTAGAGAGAATCTTGCACTGTATTTTAACGTTAGTGATTGAAAACAGCAGTTACATATACCTCATCTTCCTAATATTTTATTGGGAAAGAATATTGTAAAAAGATTTTGGTTTTGTAATACATACTATTAATATTTAACCCCTCTAAGTGGAGTTGGAAAAATTCTCTAGTCTCACTTGTAGCCATTTTATAAGACCCTAGATCACACTTATTTGGGTGCAAGC
The DNA here is from genome assembly GCF_030445035.2 of Dasypus novemcinctus. Lineage (NCBI taxonomy): Eukaryota > Metazoa > Chordata > Mammalia > Cingulata > Dasypodidae > Dasypus > Dasypus novemcinctus. Next base: position 509,730 of record NW_026688154.1, read on the forward strand.
TTTACTTTTATTTCTTTCCCTATAAGTTCCTTTCCCTTCTACTGTTCCAATCATGCATTTCTTTCCTTTTGAAATTCATATATTTCTATAAGCCATATCAAATTCTTATGGAAGAAGGCTTATTACAAACAATAAAATTGTCTATTGTGTCTCTTGATGAAGGTAAATGTAGCCATTATTAGAGACCTGAATATTTCGCCTGTTTTCAAGAATTTCATTGGATTATTTCTTTTTTTGAGATTTATTTATTTATTTCTTCCCCCTCCCTCCATTGTCTGCTTTCTGTGTCCATTCATTGTATGTTCTTCTTTGTCTGCTTGTGTTCTCATTTAGGCAGCTGTGGAAACCGATCCTGGCACATTTGGAGTGGGAGAGAGGCAATCATTCTCTTGCACCATTTCAGCTCCCTGGTCTGCTAAGTCTCTTATTGTCTCTCCTCTGTGTCTCTCTCTCTTTTTTTAAGATTTTTATTTATTATTTATTTATTTATTTATTTCCCCTTCCCCTGCCCCACCCTGGTTGTCTGTTCCCTGTGTCTATTTGTTGCTGTCTCCTTCTTTGTCCACTTCTGTTGTAGTCAGTGGCACAGGAATCTGTTTCTTTTTGTTGCATCATCTTTTTTTTTTTAAAGATTTATTTATTTATTTATTTCCCCCCCCTCCCCTGGTTGTCTGTTCTCTGTGTCTATTTGCTGTATCTTGTTTCTTTGTCCGCTTCTGTCGTCAGCGGCATGGGAAGTGTGGGCGGCGCCATTCCTGGGCAGGCTGCACTTTCTTTCCCGCTGGGCGGCTCTCCTTATGGGTGCACTCCATGCGCGTGGGGCTCCCCTGCATGGGGGACACCCCTGAGTGGCGCAGCACTCCTTGCGTGCATCAGCACTGCACATGGGCCAGCTCCACACGGGTCAAGGAGACCCGGGGTTTGAACCGCGGACCTCCCATATGGTAGACGGACGCCCTAAGCACTGGGCCAAGTCCATTTCCCTGTTGCATCATCTCGTTGTGTCAGCTCTCCATGTGGGTGGCACTATTCTTAGGCAGATTGCACTTTCTTTCACACTGGGCAGCTCTCCTTATGGGGTACACTCCTTGCATGTGGGGTTCCCCTACATGGGGACACCCTGTGTGGCACGACACTCCTTGCATGCATCAGCACTGTGCATGGGCCAGTTCCACACAGGTCAAGGAGGCCCAGGGTTTGAACCATGGATCTCCCATGTGGTAAACGGATGCCCTAACCACTGGGCCAAGTCTGCCTCCCCCTGTGTCTCTTTTTGTTGCATCATCTTGCTGCATCAGCTCTCCATGTTGACCAGCACTCCTGTGTGCGGCAGCACTCCTGCACAGGGTGGCACTCTGCATGGGCTGGCACTCTGTGTGGGCCAGCTTGCCTTCACCAGGAGGCCCTGGGTAATGAACTGTGGACCTCTTATATGGTAGATGGGAGCCCATTTACTTGAGCCACATCTTCTTCCCATGGATTATTTCTTTTTATCTCAAATACAATTCCATAATTAAAGTGAACTATGAGAACTTAAGAATTAAGTGTGTATGACACAGTCTACATCAAATATTCTGAGAACAGAAGGTAGTATTGTTAGTTTTTTTCAATGACTCATTTAATAAAATATATTTAATGAATGCCTGACATTTTCAGGTATGAATGATGCAAATAGTGATCAATAAATGAACATAAAAATAAAAGTTATTTTCATAAGTGAGTAAGTAGGCAAAGCAGTGTATTTCAAGTCACCCTTTGTACAAAGTATGTTTCCTGACCTCAAGGAATTTGGGGATAAAAAGGTATTATCTTTTCCTCAATGAATTTTGAAAGATCTTATAAGAATTTTGTAATAATTTACTCCAGATCACATAAGATTCCTTTAAAATGATCTAGCATGACATTAAATTGCTGTGGACTTCTTAGTCACAACTGAAATGCTGTAGTCTAATTTGAACGAAATAGACATTTTTTCTGTTGATTCTCTCAAATGTTTTTATTAGAAAAATTGTTTTTACAGAAAAATCATGCATAATACACAGAGATCCCATAAAGTACATTATTTTATTTTTAGCTTGCCAAAGTCAGCAGTTTATTGAAAAGTACATTATAATCAAATCAGATTTATCATAAGAAGGAAACCACTGTCTCCATATCAATTATATGAGTTCTTCCATTGCTAGAATCACATTAAGTCTATAGTAGAATACCAGCCATTCTACTCTAAGTCCTTCATTCATTCCCAAATCCTGAGGATTCTGGGATGCTGATGCCCACTCCACCTCAAATTGAGAGGTAGCTTAGATCCAATGGGGTAGATGAATGGGACTGTCTTGCTTGTAGTGGGAGACACCCTTTGTTCCTTGGGATGGTCATTGTCCATCATCTCCTTGTTTTTTGGGTAAGTCCAATGAACAGGAGAGTAGGTGTTGCAACTCTGTTGAGATTTATTGTATTTTATTTTATTATCTCTTTAAAAAAATACCTAAATCACACAAAATGTTACAATAAAAAATAGGAGGTTCCCATATACCCCATTCCCCACATCACACTCCTCCCACATTGACAACTTCTTTCATTAGTATGGTACAGTCATTGCATTTGATAAGTACTTTTAGGAGCATGGATTATACTTTATGTTGTAATCTACACTCTGTACTTTACATTCAGTGTCTTATGGCAAGATATATAATGCCCTGTACCTGTCCCTGCAATACCATTCAGGACAACACCAAGTCCCCCAAAGGCCCAATATCACACTTCTTTTTCCTTCTCCCTGCCTTCAGGAACTCCCATGGCCACTGCCTCCACACCAATGATATAATTTCTTCCATTACTAGAGTCGTAATAATTCTATAGTAGAATACCAGTAAGTTCACTCTAATCCACATTTCATTCCTCCATCCTGAGGACCCTGGGTTGGTGATGTCCACTTCACCTCTAAATTGAGAGGGGGCTTAGATCCCACATGGCTGATGGATGGAATTCTCCTGCTTGCAGCTATAGACTATCTCAGTTCCCTGGTTTGGTGGTTGACCATCATCACCTCCCTGTTATCTGCCCTGGGTATGTCTAATGACCTGGAGAGTAGGTGTTGCAATTCTGCTAAGACTCAGGGCCCAGCTGGCACATGGACAGTCCAGAGATTCAAGTCTCCTGAGCATACACCAACCCCAGCACCAACCACAAGTTCAGTAAAAGTGACAGAATAGGCATGTGTTGAGAAGTCATATCTGAGTCCATCTCCATCACACTCAGGAGCACAAATTCCAAAGTAGGGCCCTCTGGCAAGGTACCAAACTCCAGAGCCATCTGCCATGACTATAGGACCTGGGTGTCTCTGTAGCCATCAGGAGCACTGGTATCTGGGGTTGTATCTACTTTGGCTGTCTCCAAGATCCTGCTGAGATGTGTATAAACATGACCCCTCTGATGGCCTCCCGACTCATTTTGAAGACAGCCATATAAACTCACTTGTCTTTACCATTTCCATTTTTATTCCAGGTATTTTTCTAGTTACATCACCAGTTGATTGATTCTTGGTAGTAATTGCTTGGCACCAGGGAGGCTAATTCCCAGGGGTCATGTCCCACACTGGGAGGAAGGTAATGCATTTATATGCTGTTTGGCTTAGAGAATGGCCATATTTGAGCAACATGGAGGCTGAGAGCCTCTTAGGCACACAGCAACACTAGACCAAATCAAAATTTCTAGTGCAAGAGGTTTATAAGCATCTCCATCAGTATCAAGGGCCCATCATTGGACCATCATCTTTCACTGGTCTTTGTCCTTGCACTTGGGGATTGTTGCTTTTCCACTTGGGAATGAGGCAGAGCTACCCAGGATGGGAACCCAGCATTCACTCAATTGTCATGTGAACCTCTACCCACTGTGTCAATACCCAAGGAATATCCAAACACATCTATAAACCCTATATGCATGCCCAGATTAACTCCCTCCCATGTATCAAGCATCAATGACACCCCACACCAATGCTCCTCCCTTACCATAAATGAACCCCTCTGTGATACAAAACTTGTTCAAAATGAAGCCTAACATATCGCCAAATTCAATTAATAGGAAAATGAGATAGTAATGATAGGTTTAAGCATTAGAAATAAAATACATAATAATTTAGAAAACTAAAAGTAAAAATTGAGATATTAGATAAATTAAAAATATTATAGGAAATTTTTTGACATTTTGACACTATGAAAAGATGAGTACCCACACACTCCCTAGATGCTTGCCCCAGGTGCACCCTCTGCTGAATGCCCCTCATCCAACACCCGAAACCAGTAATATTTCCTTATTACAGTGTCAAAAGATTTTTCTCAACATTATAGTTTCACCCACATACCCACCAATCCCCATATTCACCTGCTCCTTCCTCTAAACTTCCCCCCACTTCCAAGGACCATCTGACCAATCCTCCCAACCCTAGCCCCTGTCAAGCCCGCACTGCCCAACCCAATAGTATCCCTATACCCCCATCATATCCCTTCACTGCACGATTACTTACTTTTACCTTCTATTAGATGTTGCCCATGTAGACATTGGCTTACAACCTTCCTCTCCACTCTATTTTCTCTAAGCCTATATTCCAGGCTCTAGCTCTCTGAGACAGCTTGATTTACTTAATTCATATCAGAGAGGTCTTATAGTATTTGTCCTTCAATGCCTGGCTTGTTTTGCTCAACATACGGTTCTCAAGATTCATCCATGTTATCCCATGTATTTATACTGTATTACTTCTTACAGCTGAACAGTATTCCATTTATGAAATATACCTTTTGTCTGTTCATTCATCTGTTGATGGTCATATGGGTTTATTCCAGCTTTTGTCAATGGTGAATAATGCTGCTTTGAACATTGGTGTTCATATATTGGTTCATGACCTGGTTTTCAGTTCTTCTGGGTATATATCCAGCAGAGGAATTGCTGGATCATATTACAGATCTATAGTTAGCTTTTTGAGAAACCACCAAAATGTCCTCCACAATGGCTGGATCATTCTACATTTCCACCAGCCAGGGATGAGGGCTCCCGTTCCTTCGCATCCTCTCCAAAACTTGTAGTTCTGTTTTTTTAATGGTCGCCAGTCTAATGGGTGTAAGATGGTATATATCTCTTTGTAATTTTGATTTGTATTTCCCTAATAGCTAATGATTTTGAGCATCTTTTCATGAGCTTTCTAGCCATTGTATTTCTTCTTTGGAGAGGTGTCTGTTTAAATCTCTTGCCCATATTTTAAATGGGTTGTTTGCCTTTTTATTAAAGATATAGGATTTCTTTATATATGCTGGATATTAGGCTCCTATGAGATATCTTGTAATCAATATTTTCTCCCATTGAGTAGGTTCTCTTTTCACTTTCTTGACAAACTCCTTTGAGGGGTAAAAGGCTTTAATTTTGAGGAGGTCCCAATTATCTATTTTTTTCTTTCAGTGCTAGTGCTTTGGGTGTGAAGTTCATGAAGCCACTTCCTATTACAATGTTCTGTAGATCTTTCCTTACATTGTCTTCCAAGGTCTTTATGATCTTGGCTCTTATATTTAGATCTTTGATCTATCTTGAGTTTATTTTTGTATAAGGTGTGAGGTGGTGTTCCCTTCCCATTCTTTTGCATATGGATAGCCAGTTCTCCAAGCACCATTTGTTGAAGAGGCCATTCTCTCCCAGTTGAGTGGGCTTGGTGACCTTGTTGAATATCAAATGACTGTATATGTGAGGATCTATATCAGAACTCTCAATTTGGTTCCATTGGTCAGTATGTCTCTCCTTGTGACAATAGCATACACTGTAGCTTTGTAGTATGCTTTAAGGTCAAGTAGTGTGATTTCTCTGATTTCATATTTCTTTTCCAATATGTCTTTGGCTATTTCGGGCCTCTTTCCATCCCAACTAAATTTCACAGTTTTTCCAGTTCAGTAAAAAATCTGTGTAGTTTTCTGAGTATAAATTATTTACATCCTTAGCTAAATTTATTCCTAGGTATTTGATTTTTTAATTTACTATTGTAAATGGTATTTTTTATTTCCTCCTCATATTGATTCCATCTATTCGATACCTCTTTCCCCTCCCCTCAGGGCCCACAGTGACAGTCAATATTCATTGCTTGAAGGGCCATGTTCAGAGATACTTGCAACAGTGTTGAGGGCTTGGCAATGCCCTAATGCATTGGGAGCCATCTTTCTCTTGAGAAATACAAATCCCTCTATTTGAGAACATCAGTCCTCCACAGGATGTGGGTCTCTATCCAATGATATAACCCACTATGGCAAAATGAGCACTCACATACTCCCTAGAAGCCTGTCCTGCATCAGATTATCCCCCTGAAGCATCTTACAAGGTAACCTTCCTTATTATATTTTTGAAAAAGTTTTCTCAGCATTATACTCTCAACCAAATACCTGACAATCTCCTATGTTCATATGTTCTCCCACACTCCCCCCAATTTCTTGAGCAATATTACCCATCCTCCCATCCCTAGCCCCCTCAAACCCACAAAGCCCCACCCAAAGTTAAACATATGCCCCCATTTTATCCCTTCCTTGTACAAATACTTACCTCCCACTTATCATAGATGTTACCCATGTAGGTGTCAGCTTGCATCCTTCCTCTACACCCCAATTTCCTTTAAGCCTATCATCCAGTCTCTAGCTCTCTGAGGCAGCTTGGTTTACTTACTTCAGATCAGAGAGGCCATGTAGTATTTGTCCTTCAATGCCTGCATACCTTCACTCACATAAGGTACTCAAGAGTCATCCATGTTATCACATGTGTTTGTAGTGTATTCATTCTTAAAGCTGAGTAGTATTCCATTGTATGTATATACCACATTTTATTTATCTATTCATCTGTTGATGGGCATTTGGGTTGATTCCAACTTTTGGCAATAGTGAACAATGCTGCTATGAACATTGGTGTGCATATAATTGTTTGTGTCCTTCTTTTCAGTTGCATTGGGTATATACCCAGCAGTGAATTGCTAGGTCATACGGCAAATTTATAGCTGGTGTTTTGAGGAACCGCCAAACTGTCCTCCAGAATGGCTGGATCCTTCTGCATTCCCACCAGCAGTGGATGAGTGTTCCCATTCCTCCACATCCTCTCCAGCATTTGTAGTCTTCTGTTTTTTTTCATAGCTGCCAATCTTATGGGAGTAAGATGGTATCTCATGGTAGTTGTGATTTGCATTTCCCTACTAGCTAGAGATTTGGAGCATTTTTTTCGTGTGATGTTGGTCATTTGTATTTCTTCCTTGGAAAAGTGTCTGTTTAAATCTTTTTCCTATTTTTTAAATGGGTTGTTTGTCTTTTTATTTTTGAGATATAGGAGTTCTTTGTATATGCAGTTTATAAGTCTCCTATCACATATATGGTTGCCAAATATTTTCTCCCATTGTGTAGGCTCTCTTTTCACTCTCTTGACAAACTCCTTTGAGGTGCAGAAGGCTTTAATTTTGAGGAAATCCCTTTTATCTATTTGTTCTTTTGTTGCTCGTGCTTTTGGCGTGAAGTTCATGAAGCCATTTCCTATTACAAGGTCCTGTGGATGCGTCCCTACACTGCTTTCCAAAGTCTTTATGGTCTTGGCGCTTATATTTAGGTCTTTGTTCCATCTTGAGTTGATTTTTGTATAAGGTGTGAGTTGGTAATCCTCTTTCATTCTTTACATATGGATATCCAGTTCTCCAGGCACCATTTGTTGAATAGGCCATTCTCTCCCAGTTGAGAGGGTTTGGTGGCTTTATCGAATATTATATGACTATATATATGAGGATCTCTATCAGAATCTCAATTCGGTTCCATTGGTTTGTGTGTCTCTCCTTGTGCCAATACCATGCTGTTTTCACTACTGTAGCTTTGTAGTATGTTTTGAAGTCAGGTAGTGTGATTTCTCCAATTTCATTTTTCTTTTTCAATATGTTTTTGGCTATTTGAGGCCTCTTTCCTTTCCAAATAAATTCATAGTGAGTTTTTCTAGTTTCTTAAAAATGCTGCATTGATTTTTATTGGGATTGCACTGAATGTGTAGATCAGTTTTGGTAGGATAGACATCTTAATAATATTTAGTCTTCCTATCCATGAACAGGGAATATTCTTCCATTTATTTAGGTCTTCTTTGATTTCCTTGAACAGCGTTGTGTAGTTCTCTGTGTATAAGATAAATTTATTCCTAGGTATTTGATTTTTTATTGAATATTGTAAATGGCATTTGTTTCTTGATTTCCTCCTGAGCTTGCTCATTATTGGTGCACAGAAATGCTACTGATTTTTGCACATTGATCTTATAACCTGCGACTTTACTGAACTCATTTATGAGTTCTAGAAGCTTTGTTGTAGACCTCTCAGGGTTTTCTATGTCATCTGCAAATAATGAAATTTTGACTTCTTCCTTTCCAATCTGAATGTCTTTTATATCTGGTTCTTGCTTCAGTGCTTGAGCAAGTACTTCTAAGAATAGGTGATATTGGACATCCTTGCCTTATTCCTGATCTTAGAGGGAAAGATTTTAGGATTTCACCACTGTAAATGATGTTGGCTGTGGGTTTTTCATATGTACTCTTTATCATGTCCAGAAAATTTCCTTGTATTCCAATCTTATGCAGTGTTTTTATTAAGAAAGGGTGCTGTATTTTGTCAAATGCTTTTTCTGCATCTATAGATATAATCATGTGATTTTTCCCTTCAATCTTTTTATGTGGTGTATTACATTGATTGATTTTCTTATGTTGAACCATATTTGTATACCCAGAATGAATCCCACTTGGTAATGGTGTATAATTCGTTTAATGTGTTGTTGAATACGGTTAGCAAGTATTTTGTTGACGACTTATGCATCTAGTTTCATTAGAGAATTTGGTCTGTAATTTACCTTTCTTGTGGTGTCTTTGTTTGGCTTTGGTACTAGGGTAATTTTGGCATCATAGAATGAGATAGGTAATGTTCCTTCTGTTTTGATTTTTTGGAAAGGTTTCCGCAAGATTGGTGTTAGTTCTTTCCGGAATGTTTTGTAGAATTCACCTGCAACGCCATCTGGCCCAGGACTCTTCTTAGTTGGGAGGTTTTTAATGACTGATTCTATCTCTTTACTTGTGATTGGTTTGTTGAGATCATCAATTTCTTCTTTCATCAATATAGGCTGCTGATGTGTTTCTAGGAATTTGTCCATTTCCTCTGAATTGTCATTTTTTTTTGGAATATAGTTTTTCAAAGTATCCTCTCATGATCGTCTTCATTTCTGTGGGGTCAGTGGTGATATCTCTTTTCTCCTTTCTTATTTTGTGTATTTGCATCTTCTCTCTTTTTTTCTTTGTTAGTCTAGCTAAAGGTTTGTCAATTTTATTGATCTTCTCAAAGAACCAGCTCTTCATTTTGTTTATCTTTTCAAGTGCTTTTGTATTTTCTATTTCATTTAGTTCTGCTCTTATCTTTGTTCATTCTTTCTGTGGAGTTTGTTGTTTTTTTACTAATTCCTCCAAATGTGCAGTTAGGTCTTCAATTTTTTCTCTTTCTTCTTTTTTGATGTATGAATTTATGGCTATAAATTTCCTCTCAGTACTGCTTTTGCTGCATCCCATAAATTTTGGTATGTTGTGTTATCATTTTCATTCATTTCAAGATAGTTATTAATTTCTTTTGAGATTTCCTCCTTGACCCACTGTTTTTCTAAGAGTGTGTTGTTTAATTTCCATATCTTGGTGTGAAATCTGGGCCTCTGGCCCTTGAAGATTTCCAGCTTCACTCCACTGTGGTCACAGATATTATTTTGTATGATTTCAATCTTTCTGAACTCATTGAGCCTTTCTTTGTGGCCTAGCATATGGTCTATCTTGGAGAATGATCCATGTGCACTTGAGAAAAATGTATATCCTGCTTTATTCAGATGGTATGATCGATTAGGTCCAGCTCATCTAAGATACTGTTCAGAGTTTTTGTTTCTTTATTGATTCTCTTTTGAGATGTTCTGCCAAAGTTGATAGTGGTGTATTAAAGTCCCCAAGTATAATTGTAGAGGCATCTATTCTTTCACTTAATTTTTCCAGTGTTTGCTTCACATATTTGGAGGTGCCTTTGTTTGTTCTTCTTGAAAGATTATCCCTTTCACTAATATGCTGTATCCATCTTTGTCTCTCACAATTGTTTTGCATTCAAAGTCTATTTTGTCTGATATTAATATAGCTACTCCTGCCTTTTTTGGTTATTGTTTGCTTGTAAGATTGTTTTCCAGCCATTCACTTTCAACCTCCATTAATTCCTGGGTCTAAGATGTGTTTCTTGTAGACAGCATATAGATGGGTCATATTTCCTTATTCAATCTTCCAGTCTGAGTCTTTTGACAGGTGAGTTTAATCCATTGACATTCAGTAACATTCAAGGAATTATTTTTGTTAACCATATTTTGTTTGGACTTGTGTTTGTCATATTTTGTTTGTATTCTTCCTTCTCTTTTTGTCTTTTTTGTTGCTCTTACACTCTCTTCCATCTCTGCCTCTCCTGTTTTTTCCTTCCTTCCTGAAGAACTCCATTTAGTATTTTTTGAAAGTCAGGGCTCTTGTTGGCACACTCTTTTAATTTCTGTTTATCTGTGAATATTTTGAACTCTCCATCATTTTTGAATGCTAGCTTAGCTGGGTAGAGTGTTCTTGGTTGGAAATTTTTTTCTTTTAATACCTTGACTATATCATACCATTGCCTTCTTGCCTCCATGTTTTCAAATAAGAAATCAGCACTTAATCTTATGGAACCTCCCCTGTATGTGATGGTTCTCTTTTCTCTTCCTGCTTTTAGAATTTTCTCTTTGTCTTGAGCATTGGATAATTTGACAAGTACATGTCTTGGAGTCAGCCTTTTGGGATTTATGGTGTTTGGAGAGTGTTGGGCTTCCTGGACATGTACATCCATCTCCCTTAGTGGATTTGGGAAGTTTTCAGCCATTATTTCCTCCAACACCCCTTATGTCCTCTTTCCCTTCTCTTCTCCTTCTGGGATGCCTATAATATGTACGTTTGTGCATTTTGCATTGTCATTCAGGTCCCTAAGTCTCGGCTGGATTTTTTCCATCTTTTTATCAATCAGTTCTACTATCTGTTGGATTTCAGATGTACTGTCTTCCATGTCACTAATTCTCTCCTCTGCCTCTTCTAATCTGCTGCTATTTTCTGAGAATGTATTTTTGATTTCTTGAACTGTGGTGTTCATCACCATCGTATCTGTTATCTTTTTGCATGTCTGCAATTTCCTATCCTAGTGTTTTCTTCATATTGTTAATCTCTTCCTTTACTTCGTTACATTGGTCTCTAACATATGCTTTGAGATCTTTAATTACTTGTCCAATGCTCTGGTCCTCTTCCTGGTTTTTAGTTTGTTCATTGGATTTGGCCATGTTTTCCTGATTATTGGTTTGGTTTGTAGTTTTTTGTTGCTGTCTGGTCATCATTTTATCTTGATGGGTTTAATAAGTTCCTTGGTGTCTTTGTTTAGTCTTGGGGATTAATTAGTTGTTGTTCATGTGTAAGTGTTATGTCTTCTCTTTATCACTTTGTTCTTCTTACTCTATTATCTTGTTTCTGGCTAAATTCACTTTGAAGGAAAATATTAGGGCCAGGGGAAGCAAAATGAGTAACAAAAGAAAATGTATAAAGTAGTATTGGTAATAAATGTTAACAGAGCAAAAATGTGAGATGAAGGTGAATTGATATTAAACTCATGTAAGTTGTGCAGAGTTATAGCAGTAAGTAGAGTACTTATAATGAGACAGTCTACTGAATATGAGGAGGAATATAGTATTAATTAAAAGACCGGTGTTTTCATGAGAGAGGGAAAGAGAAAAGAAAGACAATAATATCAAGAGTGGATAAAAGACAGAAAACAGAACAAAGGTATTAGAATTAAAAAGTCAGACAATTTGGGGGCCAAAGAAAGGGAGGTGGAATGTAAGAGAAACAGTAGGTGATGGAGGATAGAAAGATGTAGCGGAAAGGGGATAGTGTAGTTGGCCAAATTCAATAAACACAGAAAAGAGGAAATGGGGGATAAGGAAACACAGCAAATGTGAAGCACTCCCTGAAGCACCTATTATATAAAGAAAATAAAATAAAATAAGAAGAAAAAGAGAGAAAAGAAAAAAAAGAGAAGAGAAAAAGTGGGGGCAGAGAAAGGGGGGAAACAAGCAAAAAAAGAAAAAGAGAAAAAAACTAAATAAATGAAAAAGGACCTTGGGTGATAAAACCAGAGAAAAGACCAGGAGACAATGCAATATTAGCAACCATGACCAAAAAAAAAAAAAGAAAGAAAGAAAAGAAAAGAACCAACGTTTCAAGCTAGGAATCCTCTTTGCAGTTAAATAAAACACTTAGGGATCTGGCCTTCCCCCTTTCTCCCTTCCTCACTTCTCCCTCCCAAGGTAGCAGGAAAGCTACCTGAATGGTCTGGTAGGAGATTCAAGTGGGTCCTTTTTGAACCAATGTAGCGGCTTGCTCGGTCAGTAGAGGTGGGGTCTGGCTGCGGACGAGGGGTCGGTCCAGCTCTGGACGAGGGGTTGGTCCCGCTTGGGATGAGGGGTCGGTCCCACTTGGGACGAGGGGTCGGTCCGGCAGCAGACGAGGGGTCAGTCTCACAGGGGTTGCGCGGTTCGGCTGACGGGGTCGCCCGGCGAAGCCGGTGACAAAGGGGTCGCCCGGAGAAGCAGGCGACGAAGGGGTCGCCCGGAGAAGCAGGTGACGAACTGGGGACAAGGGAGGCCAGGCCCTTGTCGGGGGCTCTCAGGACTGGAGGGCGCACGGCAGAAGAACTACCGTGGAGACAAGGTAAACACACAAGTCCACTTTACTGAGGGAGAGGCAACAGTTTTATAGGGGCTGGGGAAGGCTGATTGGTCGAAGCCACGCCCTGTTCTGATTGGTTGCCGGTGAAAGGTCAGTGGGTGGTACCGGATGGGGGAGGGGTGGTGGTTAGGGATTGGCTGTCGCTGTTGCTGGGGGAAGGGGCAGGGTTTAGGGATTGGTGGCTGCTGTTGCTGGGGTGGAGGGCAGACTTGAGTTTCCCGCCCACGCCTGGCTGTTGCTGCTGTCCGGGGGAGGGAAAAGGGCAGACTGGATTTTTCTGCCCACACCTGGCTGTTGCTGCTGTCGGGGGAGGGGAAAAGGGCAGACTGGATTTTTCCGCCCTGCGCCTGCGCATGGAGAAGGAAGAAGAAGGGTGCCGCCCCACAAGGCATCGGGTGGCACCATCTGGGAGGAGGGGCGGCCGCGGAAGCATGGCTGCCAAGAAGGCACTCTGCGCCCATGCCGAGCTTCCTTCAGGGGTGGCGGTGGGCCCGACCAACCACCCTATTATGGGGGCAGCGGAATTAGGCCTACCGCGGCTGCTTCCCTCGCCAGACCAGCAAACCACACTTCAGCCCGAGGGGTGACCGCAAACCAACTAAACACAGAAAACAAGGACTCTTTATTTCCAGCGTGAGATCACCTATACCTCATCAGAATCACCAAATATGCTATTGGAAGCTTGGATAACATGTCCTACAGTTCCTCCCCATTAAGCGTGCTAGGGGAGGTCTAATTGATTTTCTGACTCCACCTTCTCCCAGACCAAGTTTCCTACCCCAGGACATTTAGGTAAATAGGGCTTCCTCAACAGATTCATCTCTCTTTTCTTCCCAGACTCTCCCCAAGTCAGCTGGTATACTCCTCCAAGCTCAAGGAGAGAGAGAGAGAAAAAACAACAACAACAACCAAAAACATGGAGGGTTAGGGTAATCAAGGACCTCAGGTGGACCTCAGGGTGTGGTGGATTTGGGGATGGGAAGTCCATGGTATTGCAGACTCAAGGTGTGTGACTCTGGAGCATGGGCCACCAGGGTTTATGGGACACAGATGTGGGAACCATACATCCAGTTAACCTGGGGTTTGGGAACACTGCAGCACAACAAAGCCTTAAGGGATCCTTGTGGCCAGGCTGCCAGCCTTGGGGGAGGGATCCCACCCACAACTTCTGACCTTCATGTCAGAAACCCAGAATTCCACCTCTCACAAGAATCTCATCACTGTCTCACCAAATCAACATCCAGACACCTCCTGCCCTGCAATCCCCAGAAACAGCCCACTCAGGGTTTGGGAACACAGCACCACAACAAAGATTTCAAAAGTTCCACCCACAACTTCTGACCTCTGTGTAAGAGACACAAAATTCTACCTCTTGCAAGAATGTCTTCTGTCACTGTCTCACCAAATTGACATCCAGACACCTCCTGCCCTGCAAGCACCCAAAACAGCCTGGTCCAGCAGGACTCTGACCCTACTCAGCTGATTCTTTGCAGGAGAGATTATGAGGTGCACTTGCTCAGATACCATGTTGCCCCACCTCCTAGAATGACTGAAAAGGCTGGCATGAGGAGGTGAGGGGGAAGAGAAAAGAAAGGACAAAAGTGAAAGAGTTTATAAAAGATAGAAAATGGAATAGTAGAGTTAGAAATAAAATGACAGAAAAATTAAGGACTAAACAAACAGGTGGAATGTAAGAGCAACAACAGAAAGCAGAAGATAGAAAGATGTAGGAAGGAAAAGAGATAGCATTGTTAGTCAAAATCGGTACACACAGAACAGAGGAAATTGAGGAAGAGGAAACACAGCAAACAAAAAATAAGCTGGCAGCACTTAATTTGAAAAATAGGGGAGAGGTGATAAAGAGTAAAGAAAAGCAAGAAAACAGACAAGCTCACAAGTAAGGAGTCAACCAAACACTAAGAAAAAGCAGCCTTCCCTCTTAAGTCCCTATGGAGCTTCTCAGACTGCCAGTGTTTATCAATCAATTACCCTGCAGCCTTCCTGCTGCAGATTTTAAGTGAGTTTTAGTGAGTAAACTAAGTTAAATTATAAAACAAAGGTAACTTTCTTTTTTTAGGAAAAAGAAGAGATCCAAGAGATGCTAATATAAGAATAATTTCTATGTTTTCCCTGTCCCAAGGTATCAGCTAGATGTTTAATATCCCAGTGGGTCACTACTCTCTACAAGGAGCTGGGAATTGCACTAGAGACCTTGTATATTCAAGGTGGAAACTCCTCCATGGAGCTAAACTTTCTTGTTAGGTCAATTAGCTCTTCAGAAAGCTAGAGAGTCCATTTCCTTTGATCAGGACTGAGTCTTTCAAATTGGATAAATTCCTGCTGATTAGGAATCTGCCCTTCTCCCTTTTTATTCTTACTGCTTTCTCTCCCAGGGCAGCAGGATGCAATAGCCTCTGTGAGAGTTCCCTTTTAAAACTCAAATAGGACCCTGGTGACTTAACTCACCACAGGAAAAAAATGACTCTCAACATCTTCAAGAGAACCCACACCTCACAAGGCAGGTTCAGTTTTAATTGTCCCACTCAGGCTTTCTATTATTCAATCAAGTTTGGAGACTTTAATGTTTCTAGACCATTGTTCACTTCTTTTATTGGCATATAATTATACATAACAAAAAGATGAATAGTAATATTAAAGATCTTAACAATTTTAGAAATTTGATGAGTTCCTATGTGTCATTGTCTAATAACAATGCAATTCAAGTTAAAAGTAGAGGTGAAATAATTTTAAAAGAATACTATATTTATAAACTAAGGGATACACGCTCACTCTCAGCTCTAAACTATATGATTTTGTAGAAGAAATGACCTATAGTCAAATGATTACTGCCAGGATTCAACAAAAAATGTAGTACAAGAATGGAACACACAGAGTGGTATGCTTCTTTGTAAGCAGGGACTGTCTGTGATTGGGAAACTCAGGATGACTTCATAGGAAAGTAACAAGTGAGCTAAGCCTTGTGCATTTGTGTGTGTGTGGTGTGTATCTGTGTGTAAATCATGGGCAGTGCTAGAATTTCCTGTTTTTCTGAATTTATATTCTGTTTCCAGAGAAGAGGCTCTTGTGTGATACTATCCATCATCTTCCAATTTGTTTTTTATCCAAAATTATATTCCATTGTCACTTGTAGTTATTTTTACATTTCAGTTTCAGTGTCTTGACTAAGTTTAATTTGCCCATTAATTCAATTGTGTATTTATTCCTTTTGGTTACTTTTTGAAAAGCCTCATTCACTGAGTTTATAATCAGTGGTATATACCTTCACAAGCTCTTCTAGTAGGTCTTTTCACATTTCTGGTATCTTTATTTAGAATGATTGGGGTGATTGGAGCAGTTTTGTGAATCTCTATAAAAGACAAACCCTGAGGTGTGTTTTGAGTAAGATTATGATTTACAAGTCAGGTGATGCCAGGTCCCAACTAGTGATCTTATCTGCATCTGAAAACTTCAACTGGTCTTTTAACAATTAGAACAGAGTGATAAAAATATCTGCCCTATATTCCTCCTTTTCCCAAAGTGATTCTTGGCTAACAGTGTCCTAGTGAAAGCAGATATTAATTGCTTCCTTGGAATTCTTTGCCCAAGTGACCTCGGCCAGTAAATACACCACATATCTCTTGTGACTTCCTCACTTTCTCATGACTTTAAAGAAAAAGAAGATTCCCCTCCGTTTATGAGCTTACACATTTCTTCATTCTTGGTGCCTGCTTTTCAACTTAGATAAAATATGGTAGCCATTCTGCCAAGAATGCCTACATTTTTCTTTCTACCTGCAAGTGTCCCTAAAATCTGCAGGCAAAATGTTTATGGGGACAAAGCCAATTACTTGTCTGTGGCTCTTTACAAGAAATCAATAAGTAAATTATCTCCTGTTAATCAGATTAAAGAGAGGTGTATATTATTTTTTAAGTATTTTATCAGACAAATATATGTTTCACTTATTTGAATTGATTAAATAAACTTTGTATAGAGATCCCATACTATTAATAACTACTAAAATTCATGGAGAAAGTGCTAATTTGAAAATGTGTTATCTGAATATGATGCTAATATAGTAAACAACTCTGTCCTCTTTCAACATATGAATGTATATTATTCTGTAGAAGAAAATAACTTTATGGATCATTTATAATTAGATTAATTTTTTAGGAAATATAAAGCAACTGCTTAAGTTCCCGTTAAGAGAGTAAAAATGGACAGTCCTCCTTGTGAATCTATAGACACAAGTAATTTTTAGGAGTGATCAGTCCTACTTTTTAATTTTCCTCCTTATAAGCACATTATAGTCTTGTTTAAGGGTTTCCCTTGCCAAGAGGAAACTTGGCAGATGGAAACTACTGACAAACTTCTAACCATGATGCAACATCCCTGAGTAACTTAACTTGGTTCAGAAGGAAAATCTCTGGAGGTGAATGTCTTTCAGGATATCTATTTCATTCATGAAGAACTGTTACGCCCGCTCCTGGGCCTGCCTCCGGGTCGGGGGCTCTGACCGCATCCAAGGCGCGACCCGACTGCAGCCAGGGAGAGACGGAGGCGCTGTCATCTTCTTGACTTGGGCGTCTGCACTCTCCCGGGTCTCGGGATGCCAGAGCTGCCCCGTGGGGCGAGAAATAGTCGGGGTTGAGCCCCAGCTGGGCCGAGGGCTCACACTCTTCTGGGCTCTCGGACAAGACTCACCTGAAGGAATGTGTGGTGGATTGGCTCCAAGTAAAAGTACAGTGTAGGGAAACGGACTTTGGCCCAGTGGTTAGGGCGTCCGTCTACCATATGGGAGGTCCGCGGTTCAAACCCTGGGCCTCCTTGACCCGTGTGGAGCTGGCCCACATGCAGTGCTGATGCGCGCAAGGAGTGCCGTGCCACGCAAGGGTGTCCCCCGCGTGGGGGAGCCCCACGCGCAAGGAGTGCGCCCGTGAGGAAAGCCGCCCAGCGTGAAAAGAGGGAGCAGCCTGCCCAGGAATGGCGCCGCCCACATTTCCCGTGCTGCTGACGACAACAGAAGCGGACAAAGAAACAAGACGCAGCAAATAGACACCAAGAACAGACAACCATGGGAGGGAGGGGAAATTAAATAAATAAATAAATCTTTAAAAAAAAAAAAAAAGTACAGTGTATGTATCCAACTTGCCCTTTTCCCCAACAAACAATGACTTATATCGGATATTTTCCAAGCTTCGCAAAGTTGTAAAGGTTACTATAATGAAAGATAAAGATACCAAGAAGAGTAAAGGGGTTGCATTTATTTTATTTTTGGATAAAGAATCTGCTCAAAACTGTACAAGAGCAATAAACAACAAACAGTTATTTGGTAGAGTGATAAAAGCAAGCATTGCTACTGACAATGGAAGAGCAGCCGAGTTCATCCGAAGGCGAAACTACTTTGATAAATCTAAGTGTTATGAATGTGGAGAAAGTGGGCACTTAAGTTATGCCTGTCCTAAAAATATGCTGGGAGCACGTGAACCTCCAAAGAAGAAAGAGAAAAAGGAAAAAAAAGAAAATTCCTGAACCAGAAGAAGAAATTGAGGAAGTAGAAGAAAGTGAAGATGAAGGGGAAGATCCTGCTCTTGACAGTCTCGGTCAGGCCACAGCTTTCCAGCAAGCCAAAATTGAAGAACAACAGAAAAGATGGAAACCCAGTTCAGGGGACCCCTCAACCTCAGATGATTCAAGACGCCCAAGGATAAAGAAAAGCACATACTTCAGTGACGAAGAAGAACTTAGTGATTAAGATTAATATTTATTATGTAAATATCATAAAAATAAAAAACCTTATAATACAAAGTTCAGCTGGAGACTGAAGATTACCTTTTTTTTGGAGGTTCTGGGGATCGAGCCTGGGACCTCGTACTTGGGAAGCAGGCGCTCAACCACTGAGCTACACCCATTCCCCTCAAACAGTTTTTTTTTTACCATAAAATAGTTCACAAGCATCTGAAAAATAACTTTAAATATCATGTCTCTCTCTATCTTAGCAGATAATAAAAATCAGGATTTGCTAATAACCATTAATCCTGAAAACAACTAATTTTAATAAGAATAAGAACATGTAATATTATCATAGTAATACTACTGTTCAACCCAAGAAAGAAGGTAGATATTAAAAAGATTTGAGAAGCTCTTCATAAAAGCTTTATTAGTATCTGATTGGTTTACATGAATACTTTTGAAATTAGTTTAATCTTTACCACAAAAACTTCATAAAAACTGAAAAAAGAGTTGAGTTATTGTTATTAAATATTAATAAAATTTTCAGTATTATTTTGTGCTAAAAAAAGAACTTAATTTTGGCAGGACACAATATTGAGTCAGAAGACAACAATCTTTTGATAAAAATAAAAGACAAAGACAATATTTGACTTTTATTTTTAGCGTGAATTAAGTGAAGGGAAAACGTGAGACTGGAGGATAAGCATGAAGTGTGTGTGTTTGCACATGTTTTTGAATGTTCTGATTACAGGTGATAACTGACACCCTTATGTAAATGAGTTTGGCAGGAAAGAGCTTGTAGAGAAAGGAAAGCAGAGAGATGGAAAAATACCTGCTTTCTACCTAAATCTTGGCTATAGGCCTTTAAAACATTTTTTATTGCTCTTTCCTGCAAGATTCTTATACTATGCATGGTAAGGCTAACTGTAATATAGGAAAACAGTAGATATAAAAGTCAGTGTGTCATAAATACAGAATGACTGCTAAACACAAAAAACCTCAGAAGCTCACAGAGGAATACATTCATTAAAACAGTAATGATTTAAATATTTCATAAACTGAGAAGCTGCTGCATGTTTTTATCTTGGAAGAAATATGATAGAGTCATATTTCTGTGAATTTTTAGAATCTGATATAAAGTGATGGCAGTAGGATGGGATTATTGGAGATACAGGAGGTAGAAGTTGGGGTCAAATATGAAGCTACATTTTCAGTTCAGCAGCCTGGAGAATGTTATACACTATTTTCAAGGAAGTCATCAAAAAACTTTGGTGGTGGGAACTTGGACTGATGGCTAGATATGTTGAGTGAAAGGTGACATTAGAATATGTATACATAAAAACAGACATACTAGTATAATTCATAATAAAATTTCATAATAAAAACTGCTGAAAAGAACTGAAGATAAACTCATGATCGGGAGCAATGAATTGAAGTCATGTGATTGAGTAAAAATTTTGATAAGAATTGACATAAAAGAGAAGAAAGCAGGTTTTTTTATTTTTAAAGAAGCTTTAGATTACATAAATGTTAATAGAAAATATAGGGGATTCACATATATCCCACCCCCTCCCACTCCCACACTTTCCCCCATTAACAGCATCTTTCATTGGTGTGGTACATGCATTACAATTGAAGAACACATATTGAAGCATTGTTACTAACTGTGGACTACTGTTTACATTGGAGTTTACACTCTGCCATGCACAATTTTATAGGTTATGACAAAATGTATAATGGCCTGTAACATTCATTTTAATGTCATACAGGACAATTACAATATCTCAAAACTGAACCATGAAAGCAGATATTGTAATCTGTGAAATGACAATAAGAAGGAGAAGAAAGAATAAAATTCAATATAGAAAAGAGAAATCTGTCTTAATGGAGGAAGAATTAAACTGGTAAGAATTCCATAATGGTCAGAATTTAAAGAATAGAAGCACAGTGATTAATATATTTCATTATTAATAACAATGAGGCAGAATAGAAATGAGGCAAACCCATTGGATTTCCTGTTACAAGATGATTGCAAACTTTGTGAATTCTGTTTCAGTAAACCCAAAGGACAGAAAACATATATAGGAGAATGAAATGTAGAAATGTGGTAAGAAGGGCAGCTTTAGCTGCTATCTTGTGCAAATATGAAATCAGAAAATTGATCATTTTGATTACATGTAGATATGGAAATCATATAAATTTGCATCCTCATTGAAAAGAGGATAGAAGGTGAAAAGAACTGAAAGGACAAAATGAAGTCTAAAAGCACTGTTATGTTCTAAAATTGAGGGGCTACAAGCATGGTAAGAGGTAGAACTAAAGAAATAGAAAAGTAAATGCTCAGGGAGGGAGCCTGGCTTGATGTCTTGATCTGGACAGAGCTGCCATCACGCACTGCCATGTGCCTGACCACCGACAGCTGGAGCTGGTGTGAGACAGCTTCTCTGATGATGCCTTGATTTGGAAACTTTCATGACCTCAGAACTGTAAACTTTTAACCTAATAAATTCACATTATAAACACCAAACATGCTTGGTATAATGTTCCCAGCCATTTTTAGCAGACTAAAATAAATATAAAACCTGAAGAATGAAGGAATGAAATTTGGGGTAGGTATGAGGAACTCTGGCCAACAGAAATGAGTTGTACTTCTAAGGCACCAAGGAGACTGGAGGCCTGAAGTGTGGGTGTGCTGGCTCAGTGGCACCACTAGTATCATTTAAGCAGCAGGTAGGATTCTGGCAGGTAAGAAAGGTCATCCCTGGTGTTAGGGTGAAGGCTACTCTAGAGATGTGACAATAGAGAAGGGATGGCAAGGCACAGAGAGTGTAAACAAAGAGAATAGCTTGTGACCACCCCTTGGCTTGGAAGGACAAGGGAAGGAAAAGTGTTTAGAAGTCAAAAGAGATTGGGAACTGTGGGGAGTGTTGCCTGGCACATCTTGAAGGGATGCAGCTACTCTCAGGAATGTGATATGTTTAAGCAAAGAGAAAGCAGGGGAAAATACTCTTCTCTTCCTCCCAAGTTTTCTCACCATTCCGATCTTCTGGTGATTTCAAACATGAATCCTAACTACAATTCAGCAAGCAACCAAATTGAATAAGGGAGACACAGTCCATAGGGAGCAGCTTCCCCTGCACAGACCAGAACAAGGCAGAGTAAAAAATGGTTTGGAACTCAATGAATAAAATAGGCCCCAGTCTTCTCTCCTTCTCCCATGACATCTTGAGCATAAGTCTTCATTCACATACATTTGCCCTAAGATTACCTAATGACATTTTTACTACCAGGCATCATGCTTTTGTTCCAGGCAAGAAGAAGCAGTCAACTACAGGGAGAAATATATATTCTCTCCATTTTTAAGAATTTTAACGATAAAAGTTAAATCCCACAGATTTCCTATACTTTTTTTGTCCAAAACTGGGCAACCTCTAGCTCCAAGTTAGGTAGATAATTGAGCATTTAAGTCTGGTCACATTACTTTCTCAAACAAATTGGGTTTCAATAAGTTAAGGAGTAAAGCAGTGATGGATTTTGTGTAGAAATCATCAGGATCAGCAAACGATGAGTGGGATGAGCTTGGTAGAGAGTGGGGGAAGGGAGTGTCAGACAGAAAGAAACTGTGATCAAGGACTGGATATTTAGAAAGAGCTTTTTCGGGGTGTGGGAGTAGCTCAGTGGTTGATTGCCTGCTTTGCATGTGTGAAGTACCAGGTTCGATGCCCTTATCTCCTAAAAAAATAGATATGTCATAAATTGGAATCAATTCAATATTTTCAGATAGTAAAGTGAGCAGCAGGAATTTTCAGCAAGGAGAGGCTGTAAAGGAATGAGGGAGTCAAACATTCAGTGCTGTTCAAGTCATTTTAAAGAATGTAGGTAGAAAAAAATTAGGATAGTGAACATGAAAACCACACAAGAAAGGATTTTCAGTGAAAGAAAAAAGTGAGATAGGGCACATAAAAACCAAACAAAAAAGAATTTTTGGTTACAACCCAAATGTAAAATTATTGCATAAATATAAAACACAGTTAAAAGCCTAAAAACAAAACATAAAGAAAATATTTACTACAGACATGCTATTTAAATTTTTATATTATCAATTCAGAAAGTTAACATACAAACCACGGAGAAGAGCTGAACAACCCAGCAGGAAAAAGTGTTCAAGTTAAGAAAAGGAACTGTCTGAGATATTTAGGTACCACTATGCATAGAAAATATATTAAAACTGGTGAACAATCAAACATGTTAAATAATAATTGAATATCTTTGTCATCTGAAATATACACAAAAATGAAATTTAATTCTTCTGTTGGCAATGGTGTGGTAGAATAAACTCTTTTTACACTGTCTCTTGGTACATTCCTGAAGAAAACAGTAGAGATATTTTTGAAAAGTATCATGCCATCATGCAACATTGTTCATATGAGAGTTTGTTGAAGTGCTATATGTAATTGTAAAAAAAGAAAAATTGTCATGTCCTACATTAGAATATTTGTTTGACAAATCATTATATAGCATATTTTATAATAGAATACTTTCCAAGTATTAATAATACACATACATAAACATAGATGGATAGTTAGATAGTTGCAGATAGATGATAGGTAGTAGGTAGATACATTTTGCAATGGGCAAAGGTACACAGTATATTGTTTAATGGAGAAAATAGATTATAAAATAGTATGCATAGTTAGATACTATTTATTTATTTATTTATTTTTAAAGACTTATTTATTTTTATTTATTTATTTCCCCTCCCCCCCAGGTGTCTTCTCTCTGTGTCCATTCACTGTGTGCTCTTCTGTGACCACTTCTATCCTTATCAGCGGCACTGGGAATCTGTGTTTATTTTTGTTGTGTCATCTTGCTGTGTCAGCTCTCTGTGTTTGGTGCCATTCTTGGGCAAGCTGCACTTTCTTTAGCGCTGGGCAGCTCTCCTTACCGAGTGCACTCCATGCGCATGGGGCTCCCCTATGCCAGGGACACCCCTGTGTGACAGGGCACTCCTTGTGCACATCAGCACTGCGCATGGGCCAGCTCCACGCGGGTCAAGGAGGCCTGGGGTTTGAACCATGCACCTCCCATGTGGTAGGTGGTTGCCCGATCCATTGGGCCAAGTCTGCTTCCCGTTAGATACTATTTATACACTATTTTATACATGTACACGTAATTACATTTAATGATGTCACCCCATGGAACCTGACATTTTATTGCAAAAGTTTTAAAATATTTTTTAATGTAAAATGAGTTCTTGGGCAAGCACATATGTGCAAGTTTAGTGACAATATTGATAATTTAGATTTTTAAAAATTGCTTACCTGCCTCTCCCTAAAATAAACATCAAATTAAAAAAATAAATTTTAAACCAGAGGAAAAAAATTTTAAAAAATAAGCAGAAACGCTTTTTTCTTAAGTCCTGTAAGGCCCATGACAATCATAGTTCATGTCTGTAATTCACAATCTTACTTTTCTTTTTTTTCCCTTCAGCTCCCACAATTTCCATTTTATCCTGATCTCTAAGTGAGGAGTACTTAAAAGTTCCACCCAAGCAATATATCCATAGGCTCTCATTTCTGTAGTTTAGGACTTTGATTTTATCCTATTTAAAATATCCTAAGACCTCAAATCGAGAACTTAACTTAAAAAGTGAATCTGAGCGGCTTCACGAGTGTCCCCCGCGCCTCTGCGCCCGCGGGGCTGCCGTCTGGCCGCGCGCCGCTCCCGCCGCCGAGCCGCGGGGTGGGGGGACGAGGAGCTCCAGCAGCCCCCGCTGCCCCGACCAGGGGCGGCGCCTCCGCCTGCGGCCTCGGGAGGGCGGCGGCAGGGCCGGGGCGGGCGGCGGGAAGAGCGCCTCCGCGGGGCCTGTGCGCCTGCCCGCCTCTGGGCGTGTCTGTCCCCGTGTGTATCTGTGACATCGCTGTGCGTCCTTCCCAGTCCCCCTCTGTGTCTGCCTCTGGGTTTGTGTCCGTCTGTGTTGATGTCCCTTAAGCCTGTGTCCCCTCTCGCCGCACCCCCCGGCACCGAGCTCCCGCCTCTAGGTCTTTTCTGTGCCCCCGAGTCCCTGTCTCTGGTTTTGGCCCCTGGAGCTGCGCCACACGCTTGCGTCCTGGCGGCGTTCCGTGTCTCCCTCTCTCTGCCGGCTGTCTGTATTCTGTCCGGTCTTTCTTTCTTCTCCATGGCCTTCCTCTCCGTGGCCCGTTAGTCCCCGTCTTTCCCCTGGAAGCCGGCCCCAGGGCCTCAGGCCATCGCAGGGAGTGTGGGCGCGGGGTGTGGGGAGACCTGGGCCATCACTGCAGGCCCAGGCTTCGGGCTAGGGGGACCTTCCTGCCTGGGTCTTCCCGCACCTGCCCGCTCCACCCCAAGTCCTTCCACACCCGCGGGGAACCCGTTGGGTGGAGGCCCCTGAATCCACCCGCAGGGAAGAGGGAGGCGGGCCACTGCCTCTCCCGGGGCACCCCAGTTGAAGCGCTTTGGGCTGGGCGGCGTGGGGTGCCTGGAATTGTCTGAAGGGGCTTGGCTGAAGGTGTGGGTGGGGCCTCCCACCGCTGGGCGTGAGATACTCCCTCACTGATGGGTCTTCCCAGATGGCAGCAGCAAGAGCCCCCTCCTCTGCGGTCTCAGGATTGTCATTTTCTCCTGCAAAGACCCCTCCTTTCTCCATGCGGTAATGACTTCAGCGTTCTCAGCAGTCAGCCCCTCCAGTAAGAGCTGGGGATTTAGGAGGGGAGCAACTGCCTTGCTGAGTGCAGAATGCCACCCTTTGCGATTCCACCAGTACCCCTTCATATTTGGGGAAACTGAGTCCCAAAAAGTCAATGCACACAGCTCCCTCCCCAGGTCACAGGGCAGCCAGGGATTGGCAGCCCTAGGATTTCCAGGCCCTTGAACTGCGGTTCCCTGAAGGCCTGAGTGAGGGGAGGAAATAAAGTTAAATTCTTTTTGTAGGAGGCAGGATTAGCATAGGGCACTTCTGAGTGAGCAGCTCCCTGCCCAGCCTTCCCTGGAACGGAGCTTTCCTGAAGGGTGGGGATGGGCAGGCTTTCCACGTGTGGAGGGAAGAGGGCATTCTTCCGCTTCTTTTCTGAAAAGGTGTCAGGACACTTTGGGCAGCAATTGGAGGCTCCTCAGTAACACATTCAGCACACATTCATGGCAAATGCCAGCCCGGCATGCCTACCTGGCACCTGGCTCCCAATGTCTGGAATAGGAGGGGTCAGCATCTCCAGGCAGCCACCCCCTCTCCTCTGTCCCTCCTCCTGCCCTCTGACAGACCCTGCCCCCATGGCCTGAAGGCCTTCCCAGAAGAACAATGCTAATGGTGTAGGTGTTTACTGAGCAGTTACTATGTACCAGGTACCTCAGTGTGCTGCTTCAGCTTAATCCTAGTAAGACCTTGCGAGGTGGGAAAGTTATTTCCATTTCACTGAACAGGAAGGAGCCTGAGGTTCAGAGAAATAAGTGATTTACCCAGGGACATCCAGTGGGAAGTGGCAGAATAGGGATTGACCTCCACTTGCTCTGACCCAGAGCTTGCCCCTGAGTGTCCCAGCAAGGCCTGGCTGCTTCCGGGGAGGAGAGCCATCCACAGGAGGCTGAGATCAGAACTCCATGACCACACTCTTCCTCATTGTCTCCTCCCCTGGCCTCCAGCCCTCCCCTGGCAAACAAGACACCTCCACCCTACCCTGTACCTGCAAAGCCATCCCCTACTCACTTGTCCCCCAACACCCACAAGTCCTCCTTCAGGTCCCAGCTCAAGTGCTGCCTCCCTGGGCAGCTTCCTCTGACTCCTCCAGGCAGACTTCCCTACTCCGTGGCCTGTGCTCCTTGCTCCCCTTGTGCTCTCTCTGTTCTTATGGCGATTGTGGTGTCATCACTGTCAGTGAGGCTGTCTCCATCTCCCCATGAGGGACTGTGCAAGCTGAGTCCTCTCACTGGCTCACCTGAGAAGGTACACTTCAGGTGCCCAGTCAGCATTGGATAAAAACATGAACTTATGGCTCTGAAAGGACTTGGAGGCCAAGGATATTGGAATCCTAAATTCTCAGAAGGACTTGAAATTTGATGTTCAGAGAGGGCCCAGCTTAGAGCCTGAGTAGATTAGAGCCAGAAGTGTGGCAGAGCAGCCAGGACAGGCCACCAGCCCTGGGTACTTGTACCTCCAGGAGTGTTTTGTGGCAGCTGTGACCCCTGAGGCTTGAACACCTGTGGGTTAATGAGGTAATTTAACTCTCTCAGATGGTTGGTGGTGCCCTGTAGTTAAGCTTAGGTGTTTCAGAACCGTGCCCTCTCCTCGCAGGCAGTTCTAGAACTGTGGAGGGAGCCTCTGGTAGAGGAGCTTGGCTTTGGGCAGGCTCTTGTCACCTAAGTCAGCGTCTGTCAGTGGGATGGGACAGATGCTGGACTCTCTGGATGAGGGAAGAAAGGGACCTCACAGGCCCTCTGAGTGACATCTGCTGCAGCCTCTGCTGTGGAAGCCTGTTATGAGTGCTTGCTGTGTGCCAGGTGTGGGCTCATCATCTGCCTTGTTAGGGGGTGAGCGGTGGGCACAGTTGAGCCTTGGACTGCTGGGGCTGTGGGACTGTGCCCACCCCAGGTGGGATTTGGGTGTTCTGCCCACAGGAAATGACTGGGATTCCAGGTGACCTATGAACCAAACCAAGCTTCTGTGGGTTCCAGAGTCCAGTGCCCAGCTGCTCTGGGGTGGAGACCTCTGGGGCAAAGGTGGACTGAGCTGTCTTGTGGGCCCTGGGCATTTGTCCAAGTGTGTGTGTGTGGGGGGGCTGGCCCCCTTCACAGAGGCAGCACACATCTGGCAATGGGTCTGGCTGTTTGGCCGTGACCTGGCCCAGGACCAGGTGTGCTTGTCCTCTGGGCCTGCCTCTGTGCATGTTGTCAAGAGCCACCCAGGCCTGGCTGTTAGGAGGCCCAGAGAAATTCCATCCTGTGGGGAAAAAGGAGTGTTTAAATCCCCTTGTTCCTTTTGTCCTTGAAATAAGCCCTGTGGTAGGTGTTGTTCTGCTCTTCTTTTGGGCCTCAATGAACCAAGAGAACTGGAGGTTCCAGGTAACTTGCCCCGGTTGCACACCTGGTAAGCAGCAGATGTGTTAGAACAAGCCTCACCTGCTTCCACAGCCTGCAGGTCACACACACACACAATTACAAGACAGGGGGCCTCGTGGAGTTGTGAGTGCTTGTGAGGATGGGTGCTGAGAAGGACGCCACTGGAGCTGGGGGGTGTGCTATGGGCGTGAACTCTGAGCAGGGCCATGAGGCTGGGCAGGATTGGCTGGAGGTGGAGGAGAGTTGAGGCTGGAGAGGAGGCAGAGCTGTGGCCCCTAGACCCCTGTGCTTCCCTGGCCAGGCACCGGCAGCTTGGCAGGGCTTGGGGCTGTTGAGGGGCCTGCCTTGGAGAGGGATTGACTGGCAGCCCCTGTACACACAACAGATCACCTAATTCCACCTTCCTGGAGGGAGGTTCTGTTGCTGCCCCACTTCACAGGGGAGGAAACGGAGCTTCAGAGAGGAGGGTGACTTGGCCAGAGACACAGCCAGGAGGTGGCAGGGCTGGGATTCCAGCTGAGGGCAGTCAGATGCAAATAGCCATCTCAGAGGGTGTCCTGGAATGGGCCAGAAGGAGTGGAGGGGAACTGTCCTCCTGTGAGCCTGTCCTCTGTCTGAACAGGGGTGCCTGTGGCCCAGCCCTTCACTGTTGGCCCAGTGCAGCTGGAGAAGAAGCAAGGTGGGCTAGAAGTGGTCATGGGGGACTGTGCTGGCTGCTAGAAAGAGAAAGAGGGCCCTGGCTGAGCACTGCACCCTTCAGTGCCTCTGTGTCCTCATCTGTGAAATGGAGACAACAGGCTTCGTGGGGTCATGGGAAGTGGTAGGAGACAGTGGACAGCTTCATAGGGCTACTGCAGGGCCTGAGTGGGAATTGGGGGCTCAGCCTGGATTCCAGCCTGGGTGGGCTCTGCCCCCACAGTGCCACTGTTGACTTATTGTCACAAAGGGCTGGAAGAGCCTGGATCAGTGCCCAGCAGGTGGAATTGTGGTTATATCCCTGTCAGGACATTG
Source organism: Dasypus novemcinctus (assembly GCF_030445035.2). NCBI lineage: Eukaryota > Metazoa > Chordata > Mammalia > Cingulata > Dasypodidae > Dasypus > Dasypus novemcinctus. Next base: position 538,369 of record NW_026688154.1, read on the forward strand.
AGACTGCTATGCCATCTGGAGGATGGTTTCCCAGGGCTCCCTGGGGCTTCCTGGGGCCTTGCACACCAACCCCCTCTCAGACATCAGTGCTGGTCCTGGCCTAGTGCTGTGGGGAGGAAGTATGACCCTTTGAGCAGTGCAATGGCTCTTTTGGTTCCTAGCCCTGTGTTTATGACCTGTGAGCTCTGGCCTCCTTCTGTTTGGGGTGCCTGGAGCAGGTGAGCCCATTTGGGCTGTGGGTGTGGCTCTCTCCTTTCACAGGATCCTGAGGAATCTGGGTTTCTGACTTTAAGACCAAGGGTCATCAGTTCATTTGCACCTCCCCCTGCTCCCTGACCCTCAGCCTGCAGCAGAGGGGGTGGCAGACACTTGCCCTCCTTGTTTTTATTTGCCCCCTTCCCTGAGCTGGGTAGGGCTTGTGAATCTGAGCCAAGCAACAAGGCTGCTGAAGAGAAAAAAGAGCCACAAAATGGCCAAACATTTGTTTCAATTAAAAATTGTCACATGCAGATAAGAGAAAACTAGAAAATAAAAGAAGGAAGTGGTTAAGCACTTGCCTACCAGATGGGAGGCCTGGGGTTTCATTCTGGGTGCCTCCTTTAAAAAGAACAGACACAGAGAGTCGACAGTGAAGACAGTGAGTGCAAACAACAAGGGAGGGGAGAAATAGGTAAATAAAAATAAATCTTAAATAAAAGAAAATAAAAGGGATAGGAAGAAAATTTTTTTAAAAAGTGAATCTGAACTGGTGGTGCTCTTAGAGAAAATGGTATTGCAGTTATATTTTTAAATAATTCCTATAGATCAAGCTATGACTAAATTGAGCTCACAATATGAAATTAAGAAATGAATGGGCAAATAACTCTAGTAAGAATTAGGAGAAAAAACAAATAACAGGCTTAGATCCCTAAGAACCTCTCAGAATACAGCTAGCCAAGAGAGGCCATGAAAAAAACCCCACATTCTTTAAGGTGATTAGATGTATAAAATAAGGAATGGAAAATGTGAGGAAATATATGGTAATATCAAATTAGTCCAAATCAAAATCTAATGGAAATAGTCATAGAAGTTAAAAACTTTATGGATTAAATAGTAGACACCACTGAAGAGAGAATTCATGAAATGGAAGCTAGATCTGAATGCAGCACAAAGAGGTAAAAGGAGAGAAAAAACGAAGGAGAGTTTGAGAGAGGAGGAGAAGAAAATGATCATGACTGATCCTAATGTATAGATTTTAACTAAAATGTATGAATAAATAGCTTTTTTTCCATTGATGTGAGTGTGACATTTTGGAGCTGTTTCTGGATCTCAAAAAGGATCATTTTCTTGGAGCTCATCCATTACTGTGGGTTTGGGGCACTGTGGTCAGATTGCTCCAATGAGGTGTGTCCCAGGGTGGGTCCTGACCCTGTAACTGGAGTCCTTTATAAATGAGGGACTGACAGAGGAGACATGCAGGGAAAAGCAGCAGAAACAGAGAGACCCCAAGAGGCTGGAATCAGTGGAGCTTAGAGGCATGGAAAGAGACCCCTGAGAGGTTGAGAGAGATGAGGCCCAGAGGAGAGGGGAGAGACAAACCATATGCCTGAGCATCCACAGTGGAGCTCAGGGAAAGGTGAACTTGGAGGGAAAGGCAGATACCTCAGCAGAGACTGGCCACCATTGTGCATGGTGTGCATGGCAGGAGTCCAGGATCACCAGCAGCCAACCCTGGGTAAGATAGCATCTCTGAAGATGCCTTGATTGGGACATTTTCAAAGCCTTGGAACTGTAAGCTTTTAACCTAATACATTCCCATTATATAAGCCTACATTTTTCTGGTATTTTGTTCCTAGCAGCTTTTAGAAAATTAAAACAAGGTGGTTTCAAATGTTTTCTTATTTCCAACAATGCTGTGGTGATTAATCATGCATATTTCCTGGTACATATCTCTACATATTCCAACAAGGTATAATTCTTGGAGTGGGATTACTGAGTTGTGGGAAATGTGTTTGTCCAACTTATTTGCTATAGCCAAATGATTTTCAAAGAAGATCAATTTATACTCCCATCAGCAGTGGCAGATAATTCCCATTCCTCCCCTTTTAAATTTTCACCAATCAGATGTTTGTGAAAAAGCATCTCATTATTGCTTTAATTTGCATTTCACTGATTAGGTTATATTGAGCACCTTTTCAAACAGCTAAAAGAAGTTCAGTTTTCCTGTTCTATGAATTGCCATTGCATACATTTCTATTGGTTGTTTTCATTTTCTTACTGATTTGAGTGTGATCTTCATATATTCTGCATACAAATGAGTATTAAGTGTTTCAATGAGAATATAAATCACAGGACCATAGTTTGCCTTTTAATTTTGGTGTCTTTTGGGGACAGGTTTTACTTTAGTAAACTTTCTACTGTCATTATGATTTGCTCTTTTTGTTTTTTTGTCTGAGATTTATTTCTCTACTCTGATGTTATAAAGATAGAAAAAGAGAACCAATATGATATGTATGCATATATAAATATTAAAGGAATTGGCTCACGTGATCAGGGATTAACACGTCCAAATTCCATAGGACAGGCCACAAGCTAGAAATTCCAGTGAAGTTGAAATTGTATTCTGAAGGAGAAATAGGCTGACTGATGCAGACATAGACAAACTTTTTGACTGCTGAAATCCTAAGTTCTGCCTTACTAATCAGAAAACTGATTAGATGAGGAAAACTCTATCATTTCTATGGGCAATCTTTTTTGTTGTTTGTAGATGCAAACACCCATATGTGCAATCAAATGATATAGATACTAACCCATCTATGAGATACCATAACAGTAACAATCAGATCAGTGCTTGCTTGACCAAAAAACTGTACACCATAAACTAGCCAAGGTGACACATGCAATTAGCCATCAGAAAAAGGTCTTATCCAAATTCACTGTTCTATTTGGAGTAGTACTCAAGAATAGAGAGGGGGCAGAAGTAGGGAGAGAGAGAAAAAAAAGATATAGATATACAGAAATACATATAAAGCTATCTTCAAATTCAAAATATATAAATTTACATGTAAATATACAAATTTAAAATACTCATTTACATATATACTTTTTTACTAGAGAAGTTGTAGGTTTACAGAAAACTCGTGTATAAAATACAGTGTTTCTATATACTACCCTATTATTAAAACCTTGTATTGGCATTGTACATTTGTTACAATTGATAAAATCATATTATGGTTCACTGTTAATACATAAACTGTGACAAAACTTTGTTGTGACATAAAGTTAACTAATCTCTATACATTTATTTAAGTTTATTTACTTATTGGTTAACTGAGACTTTTAAAAATTTGTGTATTCTGTTTTCTGTGTATGGATTGCACTGGAGGCAAAAATGGAAATAGGTAGAATTGTTACCAGGCAATTGTTCCATTAAAAAATTATGGTAGTTTAAACTATGGTGATAATGATGGGATCAGGCAAATTGGCAGTTCGGGGATATATTAAAGAACTTGAGCTAACAGAATTTATCAGATGCTCAAATTAGGGTTTTGCAAATAGAGACTATGACACCTAAGTTCTTGGTTTTGCTTGCTCTTACTCCTTTTAGCATTTTGGTGATTTCCCCCAAGTGGGTCAGAATGGGTGAATTTAACATCATTATTTAGGGTGTTCTGGTAATGGCTATTGCAGAGAACATTGTGGAGTCTTCAACTTCCTCCCTACCACCAGGATCTATGAAGCTGAATTATTAATGAGACTGAGATGAAGGAGATAGCAAAGCAAGAGCAAAGGCTTAGTAGGGTCTCCAAAGAATAGAATATGGCATGGAATAGAAATGTGCAAGCAACTGCAATAAAAATCAGTTTTCCTTTTTTCTGAATATATATTTCCCAGCCTTTTTTTCTCTCTCTTTTTTAATGTTACACCCCACTCCTCCCACATCAACTTCCTTCATCATTGTGGGACATTCATTGCTTTTGGTGAATACATTTTGGAGCGCTGCTGCACCACATGGATAATGATTTACATTATAGTTTACACTCTCCCCCAGTCCACCCAGTGGGCCATGGCAGGGCATACAATGTCCAGCATCTGTCCCTGCAGTACCATCCAGGACAACTCCAAGTCCTGAGAATGCCCCCACATCATATCTCTTCTTCCCTCTCCCTCCCCTCAGCAGCTACCATGGCCACTTTCTCCACATCAGTGCTACATTTTCTTCCACTACTAATCACAATAGTTCCATAGGAGAATATCAGTAAGTGCACTCTAATCCATACTCTATTCCTCCATCCTGTGGATCCTGGGATGATTATGATAGTTAGGTCCATAATTAAGTGATAGTCAATTGAACATAAGTGGAATGATGAGTGAAGTTTCCAAGTGTATCTCATAGAAGATTCCCAAGATTTCACTTAATATTCAGATCTATTTCTGGGTGACATGTTTATTGCATATGCAGAACTTTGGTCAACCTGAATTTATGCATGAATTGAAGTCTGTCCCCACTCTTGCTGATCTGGAAACAAACTACACTGTTATTTGAATAAGACATAAACTTTTACTACATATAATTCATTATAACTTTGGGTCAATTTGTTGCTGCAGCCTAGTTCACCATAACTAAAAGAGAAACGTGAATTGGAAGTGGCCTGTGCCATAATATAAACCACAAATATGTGACATTTTGAAATCATATTAATAGAGCTTTAGCCATTTTAACTGATTTTCTAGTTTTCATATCTCTTTTCCCCTTTTATTAATTTTATTTTACTTTGAATCATCCTGCTTATCTTTAGAAACATATTAAATACTTTTTCAGCTCTCATTATTTAAATTTTAGTAACTATTTTTCCTCTAAGATTGTTTCTCTTTTATAGAATCTTGGTCTTGTTTTATGAATGCAGTATCATTTGTTCTCCCTCTAAGGATATTAAATTTTTATTTTAGGTGGACTGTGTTTTGCACATGAATTGCCTGTTTCCTGTGAGTTCCTTTTTAAATACCTGTGTATTTGATTTTGCAGTCTATCTCCCATATATTTTTTTAAAGATTTATTTATTTAATTTCCCCCCCTCCCCTGGTTGTCTGTTCTTCTTCTTTTTTTTATTTTATTTACTTTGTAATAATATTACATTAAAAAATATATATATGAGGTCCCATTGAACCCTACCTCCCCCACCCCACCTCTCCCCCCCCCCCAGCAACACTCCCTCCCATCATCATGACACAGCCATTGCATTTGGCAAGTATATCTCTGGGCACCCCCGCACCCCATGGTCAACGGTTCACACCATGGCCCACACTCTCCCCCATTCCATCCAGTGGGCCCTGTGAGGATTTACAATGTCCGGTGATTGCCCCTGAAGCACCATCCAGGGCAGCTCCATGTCCCAAAGACGCCTCCACCTCTCATCTCTTCCTGCCTTTCCCCATACCCATCAGCCATCATGTCCACTTTTCTCAATCCAATGCCACCTTTTCTATGTGGACATTGGATTGGTTGTGTCCATTGCACCTCTATTTCAAGAGGAGGCTCAGATTCCACCTGGATGCTGGATGCAATCCTCCCACTTTCAGTTGTAATCACTCTAGGCTCCATGGTGTGGTGGTTGTCCTTCTTCAACTCCATCTTAGCTGAGTGTGGTGAGCCCAATAAGTCAGATTGTAGGTGCTGGAGTCTGTTGAGGCTCAGGACCTGGCTATCACATTGTCAGTCCAGAGATTCAAATCCCCTAAATATATCTTAAACCCTGACACTAACTGCACCTCCAGCACATTAGCATGAAAGTCTTATGAAGAGAGATCCCATCTGAGTCCAGATTCGTCACACATAAACACCAGTTCCAAAGAGGGGCCATCTGACCTGGTAGTTAACCCCATCGGCCATGACCATAACTCCCATGGGTCTCTTTAGCCCTCGAAGGAACCGATATCTGGGGGTTGTATCTGTTTTATCTGTCTCTCTGACTCTGCTCAGTTGTGCATAAGGGCAATCCTTCTGACAGCCTCCAGACTCTTTTTTAGAGACTCGTAGCCATATAAACTCATTTCTCCTTTCCATTTCCCCCTTACATTAGGTCAAACAGCATTTTAAAGTCATGTTATTTTATGTAGACAGGGATATTCCGCTGATCCTCATTGAACCTTCCGTATGAGGTCATTTTCCAGTTGCATCATCAGTTTGTAGTTGATAGTGGTCCCTCGGTGCCAGGGAGGCTCATCCCCAGGTGTCATGTCCCACACTGGGGGGAAGGCATTGCATTTACATGCTGAGTTTGGCTTCGAGACTGGCCACATTTGAGTAACATGAAGGCTGACAGGAGGAAATTCCCAGGCACAATGCTGCTCTAGGCCTTGTTCTTATTTTAGGCTTATCAGCTCCCAAGCATAGTCATTAGCATCATGGGCTCACTGTTGAACCCTCACTCCCTCCCAGTCCCCGCCGCTGCACCTGGGAGACTGTCGCTGCTTCCGTAGGGACCACGACAGAGCACCACTGGCCAGGAACCCAGTACCCCCCCAGCTGTAGTTTTTAATTGTTGCCACTATGAGTATATCCAAACATTGCCATGCACCCTGGACATATGTTCTGTACAGCTCCCTGTCAGCCATATATCCCCTGTCAATGGTATCCCATACCAGTATTCCTCCATTGCCTTTGTTGAACCACTCTGTGGTCCAGAACTCCCTGAAATTTGAAGCCCAATATAATGTCAGGGTCCCTTACTAGGAAATGGCATATACTATGGGTTTAAAGGTTATATAAAGAATACGTGTTGACTTGGAAAAAATTCTACATCCTATCTTCCCCCCCCCCTAATTATTGAGCTTCTCTTCACAGGAGCCCTAGCCCACAGCAATGCATATATATAGTATACAGCACTCCCATACATCCACCACAAAACCTTTCCCTTCCACAGCGATACTCTTACACCCTATTCATATCATATTTACTTAACGTAATGTACAGAGTCTGAGACAATAGCTTTCAAACAAGGTGACATTTGTGCTTACATTGTGGTGCATACTTTAGGATACACAGTTTTTTACATTCTTAGTTATCCTATGTTTTACATTATGGTTTACATTATCAGTCTGTCATCTCCTATATGTTATGCTATAATATTACATGTTTTATATACATCCTTGTGTACTCTCACGAAACTCCTCTCTTACCCCCCATTTACCTTGGTTACACACATATTTTTTTAATTGACTTTGTAATAATATTACATTAAAAATATATATGTGAGGTCCCATTCAACCCCACTCCCCCACCCCCCCTCTCCCCCCCCAACAATACTCGTTCCCATCATCATGACACATCCATTGGATTTGGTAAGTACATCTTTGGGCACCTCTGCACCTCATAGACAATGGTCCACATCATGGCCCATACTCTCCTCCATTCCATCCAGTGGGCCCTGTGAGGATCCACGATGTCCGGTGATCACCCCCGAGACGCCATTCAGGGCAGCTCCACGTCCCAAATATGCCCCCACCTCTCATCTCTTCCTGCCCTTCCCCATACCCATCGTCCACCATGTCCACTTTTCCCAATCCAATGCCACCTCTTCTATGTGGACATTGGATTGGTTGTGTCCATTGCACCTCTATGTCAAGAGGAGGCTCAGATTCCACATGGATGCTGGCTGCCATCCTCCCATTTTCAGTTGTAATCACTCTAGGCTCCATGGTATGGTGATTGTCCTTCTTCAACTCCATCGTAGCTGAGTGTGGTAAGTCCAATAAATCAGATTGTAGGTGCTGGAGTCTGTTGAGGCTCAGGACCTGGCTATCACATTGTCAGTCCAGAGATTCAAATCCCCTAACTATATCTTAAACCCCAACGTTAACTGCACCTCCAGCAGATTAGTATGAAAGTCTTATGAAGGGAGATCCCATCTAAGTCCAGATTCATCACACATAAACACCATTTCCAGAGAGGGGCCATCTGCCCTGGTAGTAAACCCCATCGGCCATGACCATAACTCTCATGGGTCTCTTTAGCCCTCATAGGAACCAATATCTGGGGGTTGTATCTGCTTTATCTGTCTCTCTGACTCTGCTCAGTTGTGCATGAGGGCAATCCTTCTGCCAGCCTCCAGACTCTTTTTTAGAAACTCGTAGCCATATAAACTCATTTCTCCTTTCCATTTCCCCCTTACTTTAGGTCAAACAGCATTTTAAAGTCATGTTATTTTATGTAGACATGGATATTCTGCTGATCCGCATTGAACCTTCCATATAAGGTCCTTTTCCAGTTGCATCATCAGTTGGTATTTGATAGTGGTCCCTCGTTGCCAGGGAGACTCATCCCCGGGTGTCATGTCCCACGCTGGAGGGAAGGCATTGCATTTACATGTTGAGTTTGGCTTCGAGACTGGCCACATTTGAGTAACATGAAGGCTGACAGGAGGAAATTCCCAGGCACAATGTTGCTCTAAGGCCTTGTTCTTATTTTGGGTTTATCAGCTCACAAGCATAGTCATTAGCATCAGGAGCTCACTGTTGAACCCTCACTCCCTCCTGGTCCCCGCCGCTGTACCTGGAGACTATCGCTGCTCCCCTAGGGACCACGACAGAGCACCACTGGCCAGGAACCCAGTACCCCCCCTGCTGGGTTTTTAATTGTTGCCACTATGAGTATATCCAATCATTACCATGCACCCTGGACATATGTTCTGTACAGCTCCCTGTCAGCCATATATCACCTGTCATTGGTATCCCATACCGGTATCCCTCCATTGCCATTGTTGAAACACTCTGTGATCCAGAACTCCCCAAAATTTGAAGCCCAATATAATGTCATGGTCCCTTACTAGGGAATGGCATATAGCGATGGGTTTAAAGGATAGATAAAGAACTTGGATAAAGTAAGATAAAGAACTTAGATAAAGAATGTTGACTTGAAAAAATTCCACATCCTATCCTTTTCCCCCCCCCCCCAATTATTCAGCGTTTCTTCGTAGGAGTCCTAGACCATAGCAATGCATATATATAATATACAGCACTCCCATACATCCACCACAACACCTTTTTCCTTCCAAGCGATACTCTTACACACTATTCACATCATATTTACTTAAGGTGATGTACAGAGTCTGAGATATTAGCTTTCTAACATGGTAATATCTGTGCTTACATTATGGTGCATACTTTTAGGATACACAGTTCTTTACATTTTTAGTTCTCCTATGTTTTACATTATGGTTTACATTATCAGTCTGTCGTCTCCTATATGTTATGGTGTAATATTACATGTTTTATATCCATCCTTGTGTACTCTCAAGAAACTCCTCCTTGCCCCCCATTTACTTTGGTTCCACACATTTAACGTCCATTTTCCCTTCCACCTTGGTGCCCACAGTGACAGTCAACCTCCGTTCCTGAGGAGCCACTTCCAGAGATAGATGGAATACTGTTTAGGGCCTAACTTGCTCATCTGCCCCAATGCCCTGGGAGCCACCCTTTCTCTCGAGGGATAGAGTTCCCTCTATTTGGTGGCATTAGTCCTCCCCAGGATGTGGGTCCACCCCACTCTCACTACTTGGGATTCTACCCCATGGTGTCACCCCACTCTGGCAGAATGAGCATTTAGACATTCCCCAGGAGCCCATCCTGCATCAGACCCTCCCCTCCGAGCATTCTAAACAGGTAACCCTCTTTATTATATTTTCATATTATTTTCTCGGCATTTTACTCTCCACCACCTCCTAACCCTCTCCTGTGTTCGTATGCTACCCCTCCCTCCCCCCACTTTTGGGCAACATTACCCAACCGTCCCTCCCCAGCCACCCTCAAACCCGTAAAGCCCCAACCAAAGGCAACCCCTTGCCCCCATTTTATCTCTTCTTTGTGTTCATACTTACCACCATCTCGTCTTAAGTTCCACCCCTGCAGACATTGGCTCATATCCTTCCTCCACCCTCCGATTTCCTATAAGCCTATCGTTCAGTCTCTTGCTATCTAGGGCAGCTTCTTTATTTCATATCATTGAGGTCATGTAGTATTTGTCCTTCAATGTTTGGGTTGCTTCACTCAACATAAGGTTCTCAAGATTCATCCATGTTATCACATGTGTTTGTAGTGTGTTTGTTCTTACAGCCGAGTAGTATTCCATTGTGTGTATATACCACATTTTATTGATCCACTCATCTGTTGATGGGCATTTGGGTTGATTCCAACTTTTGGCAATAGTGAACAATGCTGCTATGAACATTGGTGTACATATATCGGTTTGTGTCCTTGTTTTCAGTTCTGCTGGGGTATATACCCAGCAGTGGTATTGCTGGGTCATATGGCAAATCTATGGCTAGTTTTTTGAGAAACCGCCATACTGTCCTCCAGAATGGTTGGATCCTTCTGCATTCCCACCAGCAGTGGATGAGTGTTCCCTTCCTTCACATCCTCTGCAGCACTTGTATTCTTCTGTTTTTTTCATAGCTGCCAATCTTATGGGTGTAAGATGGTATCTCATTGTAGTTTTGATTTGCATTTCCTGATAGCTAGAGATTTGGAACATTTTTTTCATGTGCTTTCTTGCCATTTGTATTTCTTCTTCAGAGAAGTGTCTGTTTAAGTCTTTTTCCCATTTTTTAAATGGGTTGTTTATCTTTTTATTTTCAAGATATAGGAGTTCTTTATATATGCAAGTTATAAGTTTCTTATCAGATATATGATTGCCAAATATTTTCTCCCACTGTGTGGGCTCCCTTTTTACTTTCTTGACAAACTCCTTTGAGGTGCAGAAGGCTTTAATTTTGAGGAAGTCCCATTTATCTATTAGTTCTTTTGCTGCTCGTGCTTTTGGTGAGATATTCATAAATCCATTTCCTATTACAAGGTCCTGTAGATGTTTCCCTACACTGCTTTCTAAGGTTTTTATGGTCTTGGCTCTTATATTTAGGTCTTTGATCCATCTTGAGTTGATCTTTGTATAAGGTGTGAGATGGTAATCCTCTTTAATTTTTCTACATATGGCTATCCAGTTCTCCAGACACCATTTGTTGAATAGGCCACTGTCTCCCAATTGAGAGGGTTTGGTGGCTTTATCAAATATTATGTGGCTATATATGTGAGGTTCTATATCAGAGCTTTCAATTCGATTCCATTGGTCTATGTGTCTTTCTTTATGCCAATACCATGCTGTTTTCATCACCGTAGCTTTATAGTATGTTTTGAAGTCAGGTAGTGTGATTCCTCCTATTTCATTTTTCTTTTTCAGTATGTCTTTGGCTATTCGGGGTCTCTTTCCTTTCCAAATAAATTTCATAGTTAGTTTTTCTAGTTCCTTAAAGAAGGCTGCGTTGATTTTTATTGGGATTGCATTGAATGTGTAGATCAATTTTGGTAGGATAGACATCTTAATAATGTTCAGTCTTCCTATCCATGAACAAGGAATAGTCTTCCATTTATTTAGGTCTTCTTTGATTTCCTTGAACAATCTTGTATAATTCTCGTTGTATAAGTTCTTTACCTCTTTAGTTAAATTTATTCCTAAGTATTTGATTTTTTTATTTACTATTGTGAATGGTATTTGTTTCTTGATTTCCTCCTGATCTTGCTCATTATTGGTGTACAGAAATGCTACTGATTTTTGTGCATTGATCTTATAACCTGCAACTTTACTAAACTCATTTATGAGTTCTAGAATCTTCGTTGTAGATCTCTCAGGGTTTTCTATGTATAGGATCATGTCATCTGCAAATAATGAAATTTTGACTTCTTCCTTTCCAATTTGAATGCCTTTTATTTCTGGTTCTTGCCTCAGTGCTCGTGCAAGTACTTCTAAGACAATGTTAAATAGGAGAGGAGACAGTGGGCATCCTTGTCTTGTTCCTGAGTTTAGAGGGAAGGAGTCTAGGATTTCTCCATTGTAAACAATATTGGCTTTAGGTTTTTCATAAGTACTCTTTATCATGTTCAAAAAATTCCCTTGTATTCCAATCTTTTGGAGTGTTTTTATCAAGAAAGGGTGCTGTATTTTGTCAAATGCTTTTTCTGCATCAATAGATATAATCATGTGATTTTTTTCCTTCAATCTGTTTATATGGTGTATTACGTTGATTGATTTTCTTATGTTGAACCATCCTTGCATACCTGGGATGAATCCCACTTGGTCGTGGTGTATAATACATTTAATGTATTGTTGAATATGATTAGCAAGTATTTTGTTAAGTATTTTTGCGTCTAGGTTCATCAGAGAAATTGGTCTGTAATTTTCCTTTCTTGTGATGTCTTTGTTTGGCTTTGGTACTAGGGTAATGTTGGCATCATAGAAGGAGTTGGGTAATGTTCTTTCCGTTTCGATGTTTTGGAATGGTTTCAGCAGGATATGGTGTCAGTTCTTTCCGGAATGTTTTGTAGAATTCACCTGTGAAGCCATCTGGCCCTGGGCTCTTCTTAGTTGTGAGATTTTTGATAACTGATTCTATCTCTCTGCTTGTGATTGGTTTGTTAAGATCATCAATTTCTTCTTTCGTCAATATGGGCTGCTTATGTGTTTCTAGGAATTTGTCCATTTCCTCTAGATTGTCATTTTTGTTGGAATATAGTTTTTCAAAATATCCTCTTATGATAGTCTTTATTTCTGTTGGGTCAGTGGTGATATCGCCTTTCTCGTTTCTTATTTTGTGTATTTGCATCTTCTCTCTTTTTTTCTTTGTTAGTGTTGCTAAAGGTTTGTCAATTTTGTTAATCTTCTCAAAAAACCAGCTCTTGGTCTTGTTTATCTGTTCAAGTGCTTTCTTATTTTCTATTTCATTTAGTTCTGCTCTTATCTTTGTTATTTCCTTCCTTCTTCTTCCTGTTGGGTTACTTTGTTGTTGTTTTTCTAATTCCTTCAAATGTGCAGTTAGTTCTTCAATTTTTGCTCTTTCTTCTTTTTTGATATATGAATTTATGGCTATAAACTTCCCTCTCAGTACTTCTTTTGCTGCATCCCATAAATTTTGGTATGTTGTGTTATCATTATCATTTGTTTCAAGGTAGTCATTGATTTCTTTTGAGATTTCCTCTTTGACCCACTGTTTTTCTAAGAGTGTGCTGTTTAATTTCCAAATCGTGGTGTGAAATCTGGGCTTCTGTCCCTTGCAAATCTCCAGCTTGACTCCACTGTGGTCAGAGATAATGTTTTGTATGATTTCAATCTTTCTGAATTTGTTCAGCCTTTCTTTGTGGCCTAGCATATGATCTATCTTGGAGAATGATCCATGTGCGCTTGAGAAAAATGTATATCCTGCTGTGTTTGGGTGTAGCGATCTATATATGTCTATTAGATCGAGCTCCTCTAATATACTATTCAGATGTTTTGTTTCTTTGGTGATTCTCTTTTGAGATGTTCTGTCCAGAGTTGATAGTGGTGTATTAAAGTCCCCCACTATAATTGTAGATGTATCTATTCTTTCACTTAGTTTTTCCAGCGTTTGCCTGACGTATTTAGAGGCACCCTTGTTAGGGGCATAGATATTTATGATTGTTCGATCTTCTTGACAGATTTTCCCTTTCACTAAGATGTAGTATCCTTCTTTGTCTCTCACAATTGTTTCACATTTAAAGTCTATTTTGTCTGATATTAATATAGCTACTCCTGCCTTTTTTTGGTTATTGTTAGCTTGTATGATTGTTTTCCAGCCATTCACTTTCAATCTCCATGCGTCTCTGGGTCTAAGATGTGTCTCTTGTAGACAGCATATGGATGGGTTATATTTCCTTATCCAATGTCCCAGTCTGAATCTTTTGATAGGTGAGTTTAATCCGTTGACATTCAGTGTTATTACTATCAAGGAATTATTTGTGTTAGCCATATTTTGATTGGATTTGTGTTTGTCATATTTTGTTTGTATATTTTTTTGGTCTTTTTTGTTGTTGTTGTTGGTCTTATACTCTCCTCCAACTTTGCCTTTCCTGTTTTTTCCTTTCTTCCTGCAGAACTCCCTTTAGAATTTCTTGAAGGGGAGGTTTCTTGTTGGTATACTCTTTCAGTTTCTGTTTGTCTGTGAATATTTTGAACTCTCCATCATGTTTGAATGCTAGTTTAGCTGGATAGAGTATTCTTGGTTGGAAGTTTTTTTCCTTTAGTACCTTGACTATATCATACCACTGTCTTCTTGCCTCCATGGTTTCAGAAGAGAAATCAGCACTTAATCTAATTGAGCTTCCCTTGTATGTGATGGTTTTCTTTTCTCTTGCTGCCTTTAGGATTTTCTCTTTGTCTTGAGCCTTGGATAATTTGATAAGTATATGTCTTGGGGTGGGCCTGTTGGGGTTTATGACTTGTGGAGTGCGCTGTGCTTCTTGGATATGTACATCTGTCTCTTTCAGCAGATTTGGGAAGTTTTCAGCCATTATTTTCTGCAACACTCCTTCTGACCCCTTTCCCTTCTCTTCACCTTCTGGAATGCCTATAATACGTATGTTTGAGCGTTTTGCATTGTCATTCAGGTCCCTAAGTCCTAGGTGGATTTTTTCTATCTTCTTATTGACCCCTTCTACTATCTGTTTGATTTCTGAGGTACTGTCTTCCACATCACTAATTCTCTGCTCTGTCTCTTCTAGTCTGCTGATATTTGCTGCAAGTGTATTTTTGATTTCTTGAACTGTGGTGTTCATTGCCATCATATCTGTTATGTTTTTGCGTATGTCTGCAATTTCCCCTCCAAGTGATGTCTTCATGTTGTTAACCTCTTTCATTACTGCATCAAATTTGTCGGTGATGAATGTTCTGAGTTCTTTCATTGCTTGTGCCAAGTTTTGCTCCCCTTCGTGATTATTGGTTTGTTGATTGGATTCAGCCATGTTTTCCTGATTATTGGTTTGGTTTGTAGATTTTTGTTGCTTTCTGGTCATCTCTTTATTTTGACGAATTTAATCAGTTCCTTAGCTTCTTTGTCTGCTTTTGGAGGTTAATTAGTTGTTATTTTTGCATAGGTGTTATATCTTCTCTTTGTCACTTTTTTCTTCTTACTCAAGTTACTTGTTGTTGGTTAAGTTCACTTTAGAAGAAAGTATTAGTGTTGGGAAAAGGCAATTGTGTCAGCAAGGGTAAAGTGTAAAGTGGTATTGGTAATGTATGTTAACAAAGCAAGAATATGAGATCTGGGAGGATGGAGGTTAGATTCATGTAGATTGTATAGAGTTATAGCTGTAGGTAGAGTATCTTTTATGAAGTAGATGCCTGAATATAGGCGGAATATGGTATGAACTACAAAGCTATTGTTTTCATGAGAGAAGGAAAAAGAAAAGAAAGGTAATAGTTTCAAGAGTGGATAACAGACAGAAAACAGAACAAAGGTATTAGAAATTAAGAGTTAGACACTTTGTGGATTAAAGAATGGGAGGTGGGGGGTGGAATATAGGAGAGACAGTAGATGATAGTGGTTATCAAGATGCAGGGGAAGAGGGATAGTGTAGGTAGCCTAAATCAGTTCACACAGAAATGAGGCAGTGGAGGATGGGAAA
This sequence comes from Dasypus novemcinctus, assembly GCF_030445035.2. NCBI lineage: Eukaryota > Metazoa > Chordata > Mammalia > Cingulata > Dasypodidae > Dasypus > Dasypus novemcinctus. The sequence goes on from NW_026688154.1 coordinate 553,813, forward strand.
ACCCAGCAAATGTGAGGTGTTCCCTGTAGCACGTATTGTGTACTTGAATTAAAAGAAAATAAGTGGAAAATGAGGGACAAGAGGGAAAGAGAGAACCGAAAAAAAAAAACACTAATTATAATAAAGAAAAAAAAGAAAGACAAGAAGAAAGGAAGAAAGAAAAAGAGGATAGGCAAGCGGTGGGGAACAGATGGGGGGAGAGAGATACAGGTATACACGTGTCACAATTGCAACACTATCTAAAACAACAACCAAAAAAACCCCTAAATATCTGTATAAAAAAAAATAAAGGACTTTGGGGGAGACGCTAGGAGAAAAGACTAGGGGATAATGCAATATTAGCAATCAGGGCGTCAAAAAGAGTAAAAAATAAGATAAAGTGAAAGGTTACACACATTTAACGTCCATTTTCCCTTCCACCTTGGTGCCCACAGTGACAGCCAGCCTCCATTTCCCGAGGAGCCACTTCCAGATATAGATGGAATAGTGTTCAGGGTCTAACTTGCTCAACTGCCCCAATGCCCTGGGAGCCACCCTTTCTCTCGAGGGATACAGTTCCCTCTATTTGATGGCATTAGTCCTCCCCAGGATGTGGGTCCACCCCCACTCTCACTACTTGGGTTTCTACCCCATGGTGTCACCCACTCTGGCAGAATGAGCATTTAGACATTCCCCAGGAGCCCGTCCTGCATCAGACCCTCCCCTCTGAGCATTCTAAACAGGTAACCCTCTTTATTATATTTTGATATGATTTTCTCAGCATTTTACTCTCCACCAACACCTGACCCTCTCCTGTGTTCGTATGCTACCCCTCCCTCTCCCCACTTTTGGGCAATGTTACCCATCCGTCCCTCCCCAGCCACCCTCAAACCCGCAAAGCCCCAACCAAAGGCAACCCCTTGCCCCCCTTTTATCTCTTCTTTGTGTTCATACTTACCACCATCTTGTCTTAAATTCCACCCCTGCAGACATCGGCTCACATCCTTCCTCCACCCTCCACCCTGTAACCCTATCGTTCAGTCTCTTGCTATCTAGGGCAGCTTGGTTATTTCATATAATTGAGGTCATGTAGTATTTGTCCTTCAATGTCTGGGTTGCTTCACTCAACATAAGGTTCTCAAGATTCATCCATGTTATCACATGTGTTTGTAGTGTGTTTGTTCTTACAGCCGAGTAGTATTCCATTGTGTGTATATACCACATTTTATTGATCCACTCATCTGTTGATGGGCATTTGGGTTGATTCCAACTTTTGGCAATAGTGAACAATGCTGCTATGAACATTGGTGTACATATATCAGTTTGCGTCCTTGTTTTCAGTTTTGCTGGGTATATACCCAGCAGTGGTATTTCTGGGTCATATGGCAAATCTATGGCTAGTTTTTTGAGAAACCGCCATACTGTCCTCCAGAATGGTTGGATTCTTCTGCATTCCCACCAGCAGTGGATGAGTGTTCCCCTTTCTTCACATCCTCTCCAGCACTTGTATTCTTCTGTTTTTTTCATAGCTGCCAATCTTATGGGTGTAAGATGGTATCTCATTGTGGTTTTGATTTGCATTTCCCTGATAGCTAGAGATTTGGAACATTTTTTCATGTGCTTTTTTGCCATTTGTATTTCTTCTTTGGAGAAGTGTCTGTTTAAGTCTTTTTCCCATTTTTTAAATGGGTTGTTTATCTTTTTATTTTCAAGATATAGGAATTCTTTATATATGCAAGTTATAAGTTTCTTATCAGATATATGGTTGCCAAATATTTTCTCCCACTGTGTGGGCTCCCTTTTTACTTTCTTGACAAATTCCTTTGAGGTGCAAAAGGCTTTAATTTTGAGGAAGTCCCATTTATCTATCAGTTCTTTTGCTGCTCGTGCTTTTGGTGAGATATTCATAAATCCATTACCTATTACAAGGTCCTGTAGATGTTTCCCTACACTGCTTTCTAAGGTCTTTATGGTCTTGGCTCCTATATTTAGGTCTTTGATCCATCTTGAGTTGATCTTTGTATAAGGTGTGAGATGGTAATCCTCTTTCATTCTTCTACATATGGCTATCCAGTTCTCCAGACACCATTTGTTGAATAGGCCACTCTCTCCCAGTTGAGAGGGTTTGGTGGCTTTATCGAATATTATGTGGCTATATATGTGAGGTTCTATATCAGAGCTTTCAATTTGATTCCATTGGTCTATGTGTCTCTCCTTATGCCAATACCATGCTGTTTTCACCACCGTAGCTTTGTAGTATGTTTTGAAGTCAGGTAGAGTGATTCCTCCAATTTCGTTTTTCTTTTTCAGTATGTCTTTGGCTATTCGGGGCCTCTTTCCTTTCCAAATAAATTTCATAGTTAGTTTTTCTAGTTCCTTGAAGAAGGCTGTGTTGTATTTTATTGGGATTGCATTGAATGTGTAGATCAGTTTTGGTAGGATAGACATCTTAGTAATGTTCAGTCTTCCTATCCATGAACAAGGAATAGTCTTCCATTTATTTAGGTCTTCTTTGATTTCCTTGAACAATCTTGTATAGTTCTCGGTGTATAAGTTCTTTACTTCTTTAGTTAAATTTATTCCTAAGTATTTGATTTTTTTATTTACTATTGTGAATGGTATTTGTTTCTTGATTTCCTCCTGATCTTGCTCATTATTGGTGTACAGAAATGCTACTGATTTTTGTGCATTGATCTTATAACCTGCAACTTTACTAAACTCATTTATGAGTTCTAGAATCTTCGTTGTAGATCTCTCAGGGTTTTATATGTATAGGATCATGTCATCTGCAAATAATGACATTTTGACTTCTTCCTTTCCAATTTGAATGCCTTTTATTTCTGGCTCTTGCCTCAGTGCTCGAGCAAGTACTTCTAAGACAATGTTAAATAGGAGTGGAGACAGTGGGCATCCTTGTCTTGTTCCTGAGTTTAGAGGGAAGGAGTCTAGGATTTCTCCATTGTACACAATATTGGCTTTAGGTTTTTCATAAGTACTCTTTATCATGTTCAAAAAATTTCCTTGTATTCCAATCTTTTGGAGTGTTTTTATCAAGAAAGGGTGCTGTATTTTGTCAAATGCTTTTTCTGCATCAATAGATATAATCATGTGATTTTTTTCCTTCAATCTGTTTATATGGTGTATTACGTTGATTGATTTTCTTATGTTGAACCATCCTTGCATACCTGGGATGAATCCCACTTGGTCGTGGTGTATAATTCATTTAATGTGTTGTTGAATACGATTAGCAAGTATTTTGTTAAGTATTTTTGCGTCTAGGTTCATCAGAGAAATTGGTCTGTAATTTTCCTTTCTTGTGATGTCTTTGTTTGGCTTTGGTACTAGGGTAATGTTGGCATCATAGAAGGAGTTGGGTAATGTTCTTTCTGTTTCGATTTTTTGGAATAGTTTCAGCAGGATTGGTGTCAGTTCTTTCCGGAATGTTTTGGAGAATTCACCTGTGAAGCCATCTGGCCCTGGGCTCTTCTTAGTTGGGAGATGTTTAATAACTGATTCTATCTCTCTGCTTGTGATTGGTTTGTTAAGATCATCAATTTCTTCTTTCGTCAATATGGGCTGCTTATGTGTTTCTAGGAATTTGTCCATTTCCTCTAGATTGTCATTTTTGTTGGAATATAGTTTTTCAAAATATCCTCTTATGATAGTCTTTATTTCTGTGGGGTCAGTGGTGATATCGCCTTTCTCGTTTCTTATTTTGTGTATTTGCATCTTCTCTCTTTTTTTCTTTGTTAGTGTCGCTGAAGGTTTGTCAATTTTGTTAATCTTCTCAAAAAACCAGCTCTTTATTGTCTGTTCTTGGTGTCTATTTGCTGTGTCTTGTTTCTTTGTCTGCTTCTGTTGTCTTCAGCGGCACGGGAAGTGTGGGTGGTGCCATTCCTGGGCAGGCTGCTCTTTCCTTTCATGCTGGGTGGCTTTCCTCACGGGCGCACTCCTTGCGCGTGGGGCTCCCCCACACAGGGGACACCCTTGCATGGCATGGCACTCCTTGCGCCCATCAGCACTGCGCATGGCCAGCTCCACACGGGTCAAGGAGGCCCGGGGTTTGAACCGCGGACCTCCCATATGGTAGACGGACGCCCTAACCACTGGGCCAAAGTCCGTTTCCCTATCTCCCATATTATAGAATTTCCTCAAATACTTGCTTGTCCACTGTGACAGTTTTATACCATTTATGAATTCCCAAAAGAGATATATGTTATGTTTGTAAACTTGTCTGTTTCTCTGGGAGTGACAATCCTTTTTATTAAATTCAGAGGTTTCACATTCACTTTATGAAATCAAAATTAGCATTTTGATTCAACGATGCCATTAGGGTGTGAAGGTTTGAGTCCCTGGCCCCTTGATGGCTATATAAATGGATGCTCAATCAAGAACAAAGAAGTAGAACACAGAGGAAGAGAGACAGGTCCATAGATATGGCAGAGGCCTTGGGAGGAGAGATGAATCCAATAGCTTGAAGCAGAATAGAATACAGCATCTAAGAAAGCCTGAGAGACAAGCCATATGCCAGTCCTTAGCTGAGATCAGAAGAAGTTGAGACCATGGAGCCTTAAGAAGAAGAAAGAAGACTGAGCCCTTGCAGACATCACCCACCATCTTTCTTCAGCATGTGGCAAATGACTTTGAGTGAGAAAGTACAACTTATGGTACCTTATGTTGGACTCTTTAGGGCCTTGTGACTGTAAGCTTCTACCCCAAATACCCTTTATGAAAGAATAAATTTCTGGTACTTTGCATGGCACCCCTTTGGCAAATACAGAATTTGATACCAGGAGCTTGGTGGTGCTTTTGCAATTACCAAAATGCTGGAAAGGTTTTATAAATGGAGAGGGGGTATTATAAATGGAGAAGGCCTTAGAAGTTAATGATGAAACTATTATTGGAAACTGGATGAAAGGTGATCCATGTTTTAAAGCCAAAGAGATTTTAGCAAGATTGACTCCTGATAGTATATTGAAGACAGAATTTGAAATCTACACACTTGGACATTTAGAGAAGGATATTTCCAAATTAAATGTGGAAAATACAGCCTGGCTTATCCATGCAGCTTATAACAAAATGTTAGAGGAAAGAGATAAGATGATAGCTGACTTGGACACAAAGAAAATAGGAACTCATTCTAGAAATTTCAAGCCTATGGCAATCAAGCCCCCAGAAGATAGTTCCCTATTTGAAGAATTAACTAAACATGGAACTTTTAAGTCAGGATTGAAAATGCAGCTATCTAGGAAAGACTTGTGGAAAGTTTTATTGTCTGATGGCTTGGTCCCCTGCTTCCAGCATGCTAAACCAACAAGCTTATTGAGAAAGCTGTATGAAGAAAAACACTGGCAGCCTGGACTAAAAGGGACATGGAGGGGAAAGATGAAAGGGAAAACAGTTTTAAGAGGAAAACCATGGAAGCTGAGGTCTGGAATTAAGACATCTCCTTGGGCCAAGAGAGGAAACCCACCTATGTGAACAGAAAGAGTGAGTTTTCCCCAGCAGCTGAAGAAGGTCGATGTTCCATCCTGTTTAGGGAGAGTTTTGCTGCCCCAGGCTACAGAGAGGGTGGAGAACATTCTGCAGTTCAACACTCCATAGGTTTGAGAAGTGTGGGCATGTCCCCCATAGATGAGGGAAGGTGAGGTTGCCAGCCTATTTTTCTAAAAGAGTTGGGCATGTACTTCAGAGTTTAGGGAGACTGTTGCCACCCCATCATTGTACTAAGGGGTTGAGAATACTCAAGAGATTGGGTAAAGTGTGGCCATTACCCTAACATTCTTGGATGGTGAGTTCTGGAGCCATCACCCAGATGCTCGATGAGTGTGGAACCAGGAAAATGGCCATTTGGCAAGCCTGTGGAAAGGGTGGGATCCACGAGATCCCAGGGAAAAGTAAAAACATATTATTGTACTGAATGATATTGCAATGACAGATACAGACTTCTTGCCAAAACCTACAAAATTGTGTGGGACAGAGTGAAAACTACAATGTAAATTATAATCCATGCTTAGTGGTAATGCTCCAAAATGTGTTAATCAATTGAAGGATGTTGTTAATGTGGAAAAATGTGGGGGATATAGGGAGCAGGGTATATGGAAATCCCCCTTGCTTTTTATATAACATTTATGTAATGTTTTTTAAAAATAAGAAATATATTAAAAAATACACACACAAACACAGAATGACTCTCAGACTTTGAAATATAATGAAGTGTACCCTACAGGGTTTTGGAACTGTAGGGTACCAGTGATACATGTTTCCCTCCCAAATCCTCTGTATGGTAATGAAAATGTTTATCTTTTGCCTGTTCCTTTGTATATTGGAATCAGATAAATTGTTTTGTAAATTTCAGAGGCCAACAGCCAGGTAGAACTTTGACCCAAGACAAACTGTATTTCTAGAAACTGATTATGATGTGATTTTGTACTTAGCATTATTACTGTTTTAAGGTTTTGGGTTTATTTTTAATATGGTGAAGTCTTTTTGGAATTCAGAGGGTGGAATGTGGCAGTTTGATATTATTTATGCATTCCAAAGAGAGGTGATGATTGTGTTTGTTAACTGGTCTGTTTCCCTGGGTGTGAGTCCTTCAGAAGTTTCACTTTTGCTTTATTAAATCAAGATTAAAGTTTTGATTCAACCATGTCATTAGGGTGTGCAGGGCTGAGTCCCCACCCCCCTGGTGGGCTATATAGGTGGATGCTCAATCAAGAACAGAGAAGTAGAGACAGAGAAGATGAAGAGGAAGAGAGACAGCAAATACATATGGAAGAAGCCCTGGGAAGAGATGAGCCTGATAATTTGCAGCTGAGGAAAGCAGAGCAGTGGAGAAACCCTGAGAGACAACCTTATGCCAGCCTACAGCTGAGGGACCACAGACTCTTAAGAGGAAAAAGGAAGGCTCAACCCCCATGGACATCACCTGCCATCTTGCTTCAACATGTGGCAAATAATTTTGGGTAAGAAAGTAACTTTTATTGTACCTTGATTTGGGCTATTTAAGGCATTGACTGTGAGCTTCTACCCCAAATAAATATCCTTTATAACAGCCAACAGATTTCTGGTACTTTGCACCAGTACCCTTTTGAGTGACCAATATATCCATTCGTATTTAACAATGCTGAAAATTTTTGAAGGTTCATTCTTATCAAAAGGTGGATTGTTATAACACTCATTTTTGGGAACCATTTTCCTATAGATGTTTCTCCAGAAGAGAATCCTCCAGTATCCACTGAAGGGTGGTTATTTGGCAATTAGTCTCCTGGGTGTAGTATGAAGGAGAGGGAATAAGAACCTCTAACTTCATTAAATAGACTCTTAATTAAAGTCCCTGTGCCTAGCATTTGTTAAATCTTTGCATTCCCCTGTTACAAGTATTCTCAGGTCTTGAAATTTTCTCATTCAAATTCTCCATTTCTTTATTCCACAAATCCTTATTGGGACTTATGATGTGTTAAGTTTAAATAGAAACATAAATCCCTTACCATGTGGAGTTCATTTTCATTCTAGCAGGTAAAGTCATTAAATAAGCAACAAACATCATAATGTATGCTATAATATTTTTCATTATGGTATTATATAAATTCATTAAATAACCATTACATAGTATGACGGTATTATCAAGGTTATGAAAAACAGGAATTAATTAAGAATTAGGAGAATAGGATGTTGGGAAGGTGTTGCCATATTAAATGGGATTTCCAGGGAGGTACTCATTAAGAAGGGATTGTGGCAGTTTGAGATTATTTTATGTATGCTAAAAAGAGAAAGATTGTTTGTAAACTAATATATTCCTCTGGGTGTGATACCCTTTAACTGCATTAAATAATTATTAAATTATTTTGTAAGATTGCTTTAGAGCAGGGGTTCTTAACCTTTTTTGTTCCATGGACCTCTTTGCCAGTCAGGTGAAAACCACAGACCCCTTATGAAGTCCACACTATAAGGTGTATTATTTAATAAATATATCACACATATATTTTAATAAATATATCATAAATATACCAACACATCCCCACAAGAATAATGTTTTTTAAATTTAAATTCCAGCTCATTGACCCCTTGTAAATAACACCTGCTTTAGGGCTTTTGATTGGACTACATCAGTAGGTGTGACTCATCTGAGTCCTCACCCCTTTGCTAGTCTGATATAAATAGACATTTGTTAAGACACAGAAAGAGAGAGCTCTCATTTCTTTTCCTGCCATGTGACAGAAAGGAGAAGGTAACACAGCTGAGGCCCTGGGGAGAGAAGAGACATTTGCCTGAGAGCTTACAGCTGAATTTGTGAAGAGAGCAGAGCAGCTGGGCCTGAGATCCAGGTAGAGATCACTCACCACCTTGCTTCAAAAGCTGACTTTATTGGGAAAGTCAACAGATTTCTGTTACTTTGCATCTGTATCCCTTTGCCAAACCAAGACAGACATGATAGAGAAAACACTTGAAGGATGTGAAGGAATTCATCCTGCAAATATATGAGAACAAATATTCCAATCATACAGGACTGAGGAGGGAACATGGAAAAGATATAAAACATTGTGGAGGGATCCCAATTAGCAAGTGAGAGCTTAGGATGAGATGAGGTGCAGAGGAAAAGTGAAGTCAGTTTGGGTAGAAACCTACTGGCCAATTTTTCTGTTGTTAGAGTTGTGGGATTATAGATAATGATGCATAAAATACAGAATATCCATTTACCATGTCACTATCAACACCCTGCCCTGGTGTGGTACATTTGCCACAATTGGTGAAAGCACATATAAAAAATTGTACTATTAGCTATAGTCTGTGATTTAACTTAGGGTTCACTGTGTAGTATAGATTCATGAATTTAAAAAATACATATTCTATTGCCATGTATACAAGCTAACATTTCCCCTTTTAACCACAATCAGATATATATTTAAGAGCTCTTAATTACATTCACGGTGTTGTCCTACCACCATCACCATCCATTGCCAAAACATTTCCACTGTTCCAAACTCTGTACAGTTTAAGTCTTAACTTCCCATTTAAGACTTTAATATCCCCAAAATACCTACTGACTTTTTAAAGGATTTTGGATTTTATTCTGAATGAGATGGAAAGCCAATGGAGAGTTTTGAAGTTATTGTATGACTTATCTTAAAAATGTCTTTGACTGCTGCATTGTGAATGAAATACATGGACTAATGTTGGAAGCAGGGGAACAGACTGAATCTCATGCAGGAATCCAGTAGAGATGATGGTGGTCAGGAAAAGCACCATACCATGGAGATGGTAAGAGACTTAAACTTGCTCATATAATACCACAATGTCTCTTGAAAATTTCCATCAAGTTCTTTTTTATATAATGGCATTTTACTACCCTGAAACATATTAAATATATATAATAATTTGACATTAGAATGTTAGGCAAAGATACATTCATTATTTGCATGGCATAATAGCTGCTTCTTAGAAAATATGATATATGATGTAAAACACATAGAAACTGCTCTCTACATTTGAATGAACCCAAAATACTTTATGCACAAGTGAGAGGGTAAGGCAGCATCTAAATGACTCAGTCTGTGGTTTTCCTGGGATATTTCTCCATATTTTGAAGAGTTATATTGGAAACCCCAAGGAGGTTGAAAACTTGGTAAAGGAAATAGGGCAAAAAAAAAAAAAAAAAAAAAGGAAAAAGGAATGGATACAATAAAAACTCTAAGTGTACAATTCAGAAGTATTAATTAAATTCATAATGCTATGCTACCATCAATACCAACCATTGCCTAAATTTTTCCTCACATCAAGTACAAACTCTATACCCATTAAGCAATACCTCTCCATTCTCCCCAATACAGGCTCTGATAATCTCTAATAAACTTTCTGCCTGTATGTAGCTTATTCATGTAGTTGGAATCATAGAATATCTGTCCTTTGTATCTAGTTATTTCAGCATAATAGTTTCATTCATCCATGTTGTAGCATGCATCAGAGTTTCATTCTTTTTTTTTTGACTGAATATTATTCCATTATTATTATTCCATTAAATATGTTTATATATATATATATACACACACACACTATGTTCCATTTATCCTTTTATCTTTTGATGGACACTTAAGTTGTTTCCACCTTTGGGCTATTTTAAATAATACTGACATGAACATTCATGTTTAAGAATATATTAGGTATTCTGTTATCATTTCTTTTAAGTATATACCTAGAAGAATGGCTGTTGATCATAGGTAATTCTACATTGAAATTTTTAAGAAATTACCAAAATGTTTTCCACTGAGCTTGCACCTTTTTACCCTTCCAGAGTCATATTATTCTTAACCATTTTTTTTCTTTTGTAAACATAAAAATGCATAGAACACAATGGTCAATTTAAACATTATTAAGGCAAACACCCATATAATTGAAAATATAGCCAATAACTCAAATCCATCCCAATGGTCAATACTTTACTTTTCCCAGGAATTACCACACAACTGACATTATAGGAATTTGAATTCTTGTTTTTAATTTTTAATCACCTTTTATTTTTTAAAAGATTTCTTTATTTATTTCTCTCCCCTTCCCTTCACACCTTGGTTGTCTGTTCTCTGTGTCTATTTGCTTCATCTTCTTTGTCTGCTTCTGTTGTTGTCAGCATCATGGGAATCTGTTTCTTTTTGTTGTGTCATCTTGTTGTATCAGCTCTCCGTGTGTGCACACCATTCTTGGGCAGGCTGCACTTTCTTTCACACTGGGTGGCACTCCTTGCACGTGGTGGCATGGCATTCCTTGCATGCATCAGCACTGCACATGGGCCAGCTCCACACGTAACCACCTTTTAAAGCACCTGTACAATATTGCAAAGTTTTCCCTGTTTTTGAACTTTCTGTAAGAAGTGCCTTATATATTTATTTGTGCCTTGCATTTTGCTCTTTTGTTCTATTACCATATATACAACCTAAAATTTTGACTTTTAACCATATTCAAATATATAACTCAGTGATGTTAATTGTGTTCACAATGTTGTGCTAAAATCATCACCATCCATTACCAAAACCTATCCACCATCCCAAAAAGAACCTCTGTACATTTTAATCATTGACTCCCTATTTCCTACCTCCACTGTATTAACCTACATTCTAAATTCTGATTCTATGAGTTTCCTTACTTTACTTATTTCAATGAGATCATACTATATTTGCCCTTTTGTGTTTGGATTATTTCACTCAATATAATGTCTTCAAGGTACAACCTGTTGTTGCCTGTGTCAGAATTTCACTCCCATTTGTTGCTGAATAATATTCAATTTTCTGTATCTACCACATATTGTTTATCCATTCATCAATTAATGTACACTTGGATTCCTTCCATCATTTGGCATCATGCCAGTAAGAACATGGATGTGCAGATATCTGCTTTCAATTGTTTTGGCTATACACCCATGAGTGCGATTGCCAGACCAAATGTTAATTCTATGTTTTCCACAGTGGCACCATCTTACATTCCTACCAACAATGAATGAGTATTCCTATTTCTCCACATCCTCTCTAAGACTTGTAATTTTCATTTTTTGAAATAGTAAACATTCTAGTGGGTGTGAAATGGTATATCATTGTGTTTTTTATTTGCATTTCCCTAATGGCTAAGCATCTTTAATGGCTTGAGTGTCTTTTCATGTGCTTTCTGGTCATTTGTATGTTGTTTTTTGAGAAATGTCTATTCAAGTCTTTTACCCATTTTTGAAATGGTGTGGTGGTTTGGAGCTATATGTACCCCAGAAACACATGTTCTTAAACTTATTCCTTGTAAATACCAAGAAATTGCTCTCTTTACTCACTGGTTACTGACACCCATCCCCCACTCTCACATTAGGCAGCAGTGGGATCCAGTCACTGCCATAGATTGCTGGTGCCAGACAGAGACATGTAAAACCTGGTTCCCAAGATTGAAGGGAGTACAGCACAGGCCCAAAGCTTCCCACTGCTTTTTGATTAACTACTTTCTGTCTCTGGGGGCATGGCCTTAAGGGCAATTACTGTTCCATGCCTCCCCATCCTCAGCAAAAGTGGCAGAGGAGACTTAAAGAAAGAATGCTTCCTCAGACCTGTGGAAGATAGTTGGACTACATTTTGTAGAAAGGTACCAAGTCAAGAAAGTACAGCTTTGTGGAGCTATGAAAGAAGTTCCTGACATACTTACTGGCCTCTATCTGATCCTCTACCCTGAAAGCTACTCTGGCTGGTGCTGGTTTTGTGGTTCCTGGCCTTGATCCAGCAGGAAAAGGCTTTCTTGGGAAACTCTATCCAGCTTTTCCCTCCTCCCAGAATTTGTCCTACAGGCAAAAGCAGCTTGAGACAACTAAAGCAGTGTAAAAAACAATTGAGGCAGACAGCCTGTGGCGAGGAATTGTCTGCTTTAAATCCTACAGTGGGACACCTGGAGAAGGAAGGTCTGCCTCTGTGTAAGTCCAGAGGGGCATTCAAATGCTTGCAAACAGAGGAACTCATAAGAGAAAAAACAATTCTAGAAACAGCAATGAAGACCATACTTCTCTGGACATACCAGACAAATTCTTTAAAAAAAAAGTTATTCAATATGTTCAAGGAGATGAAGGAAAATACAGAGAAAAAGCTAAAGGATAAAAATATTTATAAAGAACCAAACAGAACTACTGGAGTTGAAGACCACAATAATTAAAATGAAAACTTCCCAGGAGGGTCTCAAAGCATATTGGAAGTGGAAGAAGAAAGAATTCATGAATTTGAAGACAAGAAAATTAATGAGCAAGGCTGATGAGTAGAGAGAAAGATGAATTATAAAAAAGGGAAAATAGCATAGGAGTCCTGTGAAATATCAAGTGTACCAATATACACATTATGAAATTCCCAGGAATAGAAGAAAGACACAAAGAGGCAGAATGAATATTTAAAGATATAGTGACAGAAAACTTCCCAAACTTGGCAAAAGACATGAATATGCATATCTAAGAAGCCAAGGGAAAAGCAAGCAATATAAACCTGAAGAGAAAAGTGTACTTTCACATTCTATTCAAACTACTGAGTACAACAGAGAGTGCTCAGAAAGCTGCAAGAGAAAAATAACACATTATGAAAAAGGGAGATTCAATTATTTTAAGTGCTGATTTTGTTGTAGAATTTGAGAGAGGTTCAATTATTTGCGTATAGAGAGGCCAGGACTCAGGAATGATTTTGAGAAGGAAAAATGGTTTATTGACGGCTGGCTGGACTCGGGAGCTTTCTGTTTGAATCCCAAGCCCCGAACAAGATTTTTGAATCCCTTTTATACAGAGAGGAAAGGCCAAATGGTCCCTTTGTTTCAGTTCTCAATAGGCTTCAATTAGCATATATATCTTCCACATCTTAGGTAAGCTTTTAGCATGGACTTCAGACATTCTAGGTAAGCTTTTAGCATATTTAGTTTGCATTTTCCCTAAATACTTAAAGTTTATAGACCTTGCATTGTTCAACTGTTTCCTGGGACTGGAGTCCTTGCCATTGTTACCAAGGGCAGGACTGCAGCCTTCTACCATCACACCCACAAGTCAGAGAGCTTAGGTTATCTCTGAAGAGACAAAGAGCCTCCCACCCATAGCCCACACCATTTTCCCCCTTTGCCAAAGTTTAACTTGCTAAGCTTTGGCATAATTATTGTTGGAGCTATGAGGTGGATGGCTGTTTGTTGTTTTGATTGATTATTTATCAATCTTTAGTGTAGCATCCAGGAGTGTTTTTAAAAGTTTAGAAGTTTTCATTCTGGACAGCAGAATCCTGGGGCAGGGGCCTCCTGCAGTCATCCTGCGGCCACCGGCACTCATGTGGATTTCCAGTCAGGTTCCAGATCCATCTATTAATTTTATTTTACCCTTGAAGAGTTTACACCTTTAATTTAAAAGGGGTGCTGAAGGGAGATGATCTCTTTTCTGTAACTGCTTCTTGCTGGCCATGGGCTGTAGTCATTGCCTAATAAGGTGTAAAACTCTTAATTTATTTTAACTGGAGGAAGATGGATCTGGCATTCTGTACGAAGTTGGGTGAAGTTTTCATATGGTTAATAAGATGTTCACTCTGAAAGAAACAAACTTAATTAAAAATTTGGAATACCCATTTTTAAAAGAGGACATTGGATTACAGAGGTAGACAAGGTTAGGTGCCTATAAAGATGGCACTCCTTAAAAGCTGGTGGGAACAGCATATTCTTTTTTAAGTTATTCATCTTCAGAGAGAAATTGCAACAGACACTTAGTTTTGTCTGAAGACACATTCCAAGCTGTTCAATGATTGGCACTCATTCGCTCTGTCAGATGCTCCTGGTCAACTGGCACTCCTTGGGCAACTGGCTTCACTCAGGATTAGAACACTAAGTTGGAAATTCTCTTAGTTTTCACCTGTGGGAGTGATCAGAACTTCAGAATAAAGGTTTTTTTACACCTTGGTTTTAATTGTACAATTTCTAGCAATTTTGACTTGTTCAATAGGTGACTCACCATCAGCAAGCAAGCCTCACTTTTGCTACACAGCAGAGTACAGTAGAATATAGAAGTTGACTGAGACTGGCTGAGACTGCCACCTTATTTTATAGACATGTTCATTAACTATTTAGAAAATGATTTTACCAGGAATTAACAAGTCTAATATACTTCTGCACTTGATCCAAAATAGAAAAGATAACGTTATAATTATTAGGCATATATTTAGTACAGGATAAAAGTACAGCACTTAATATTAACTAATGTATTACTTAATGCATAAGGATTCAGAGTAGCAATTATTAGTTTTGAGTTTCAGGTTTGTAATACTTTACATGTTATCTCTCCATGAGAGCACGCCATAATGCCATTTGTGTTTAAGTTTCACTTACAGTATCCTGGTATCATGGCTCCACTTAGCATGTTCTTCAACGCAGTGAGCAAGTCGCAGTATCCTTGATCTTAGAGAGATTTTCCAGTATTCTACTAGCCTGGTGCATAGTGCTCTCTGGCACTATGGAACAGGGCCAGTCTGGAGGTGATATCCGTTGTACACTTGGTTGTACTGAGTCATTATTGGCTGCTGCAGGAGCTTGAAACTGCAACGTAGTTTCCATCGACTTCAGGAGCAGAACCAGAGGCTGATATAGCAAATATTTTTAATTGAGGGGTCAGTGACCAGCGTCGCCAATAACTCACATGGAGAGGCCACCTGTAATGTATTCAAGGCCTGGTTTGAATGCACAAGAGTTTGACAATGTTAAAGTTTATTCCTTGTTTTTATATATATTTTAAACAACTTAATGCAACACATATATCAAATGACTGTTTACTTACACAATTTTACTATGAAGATAACAGTAGGTACTTTACTTTAGTAATAAAGGAAAAATATTATTTTTCATTGTTAAAATGAAAACAGAAGATTTCCAATAGAATCAAGATAACTTTTTATTACCATTTACTTAAATATGTACTTTGTGGTGGCCTTCAGACAGGTTTTATTATTAAGTTATTTCTGCTACCAATACCAATCTAAGTTTTAGTTAACAATGACTTCTAGAAGTAGAACTATTTAAACATTTTCAGTTTGGCAGATGTTTTACCAACTCCTTATAATTGACTATAACCACATTGACTAGACACCTCATGTTTAAATAAACATATTAAATTACAATTACCAAAGAAATTTCCTCTATTTATTTAAGAGAGCATATCTACAATCTTTTTCCTTTAGCCTAATTTCACCAATGTGAACTTACAATTTTCATTACTCTAAAGATTTCATACATAATGTTAATTTAGTTTATAAATTAACTATGGGAGATTACACTCACGTTAAATAAAATTGAAACCATTATAGTTTATGCAAGGAATGTTCTCTTTTTCCCTTACAGGAAGCTAAAACTTCTTTTCTTTGTTTAATTATGAAAATGAATAATTTAAAAGCATACTGACTACCAGGTTTTAAAACACATTACACAATTATTTAATTTATTTAATATTAACCCAGGAAAGATCTCTCCATAGTTTTTATGGACTTTTCTTTACTTACTGAAATTTGTTAATAGAGCCACTAATTACCTTTATTTTGTTGGAAAGAAATCTTCTGGAAGTAAATAAGGCTCACCAGATTGTGGAAAAGAAAAGAATTTATTCTCAATCTTGCAAGAAGGGGCGCAGAGCCAGATATGGCTGGTGCCCCGAACATAGAAAAATGACACAATTTATACCCCTAAGCCTAGCATACAAGCTCTTCCTCTGTTTTTCCATAGATTGGATACTCCAGAAGTTACAGCTTATCTGAGATCTAACTTTCCAGGACAAAAGTTTGTGATTTAACTGCTTCCTCTATGACATTCAATCATTTTAGTTTTTACCTGTTCCCCTTTGTTAAATAAGGAATAGAATTTAGTGTGAAATGGCACCAACCTAGCTCCTTCTTGGGCATCCTTTCACTGCCCATAGGACTGGCCTAAGATGGTCTCCTCCACTGCTGTCCAACCCAGGAGTGGGAGACTGAGGCAGCAGGCCACCAGGTTACAAAAATCAACATTTTTTTTCTTTATGTGAAAACTAACCTAATCCTTGTTTTGTTTTTGTTTTTTTAATCTAGACCAATTTCAAGGATGTTAGGACTTGAACCTATAAACATCCCTTTTTATTAAAATCAAGTCTCCACTCCTTTAGTGGATATAAGACTAGTACCAGATTCTAACATGCAGTTAGACAAACCCAAAACACCAGGGCTTTTTCCTGTTTTTTCTCCAGAACATTAGGACTCGAACCTATAAACAGCCCTTCCTATTAAAATCAAGACTCCACTCCTTTAGTGGATATAAGACCAGTACCAGATTCTAACATGCAGTTAGACAAACCCAAAACACCAGGACTTTTCCCCAGTTTTTCTCCTTTTCCCAAGCCTAGAGAGAACGGCTTCCCCCCAACTTTCTGGGGCTACTAGGGTTCTCTCAGGAGGTGATCAGCCTCCCCTTCCTAGCAATTAAAGCTAGGGCTCTCCAGACTGTGCTCACCCGGGGAGTCTTTCCTTCTTCCATGTTCAGAGATCTTTTTTGTTCCCAGAATCTTTCTCTTCAGACCTTCCATTGCCCTCAATTTTTGTCGGGAAGATTCTGGTGGAGCCCACATCTTTTCTGCATTAAATTTAATCCAGGGGCACCCAGATTTGGGGTTCACCTGAGTCCTCCTGGCTTCCTCAGGGATTTGGAAGGGGCAGCAAAATGCTACCATCTCTGGCCTTCGTTTGTTATCCCTTCGTGGTTGCCAAAAATGTTGTAGAATTTGAGAGAGTTTCAATTATTTGCGTATAGAGAGGCCAGGACTCAGGAATGATTTTGAGAAGGAAAAATGGTTTATTGATGGCTGACTGGACTCGGGAGCTTTCTGTTTGAATCCTGAGCCCCGAACAAGATTTTTGAATCCCTTTTATACAGAGAGGAAAGGCCAAATGGTCCCTTTGTTTCAGTTCTCAATAGGCTTCAATTAGCATATATATCTTCCACATCTTAGGTAAGCTTTTAGCATGGACTTCAGACATTCTAGGTAAGCTTTTAGCATATTTAGTTTGCATTTCCCCTAAATACTTAAAGTTTATAGATCTTGCATTGTTCAACTGTTTCCTGGGACTGGAGTCCTTGCCATTGTTACCAAGGGCAGGACTGCAGCCTTCTACCATCACACCCACAAGTCAGAGAGCTTAGGTTATCTCTGAAGAGACACAGAGCCTCCCACCCATAGCCCACATGAATTTCTCATAAGAAACAAGGAGGCAAGAAGGCAGTGGGGTGAAATAATTAAAATATTGAGAGGAAATAACTGCCAACAAAGAATTTTATATCTGGAAAAACATTCTTTTAAAAATGAGGGAAAGATTATGACATTCTCAGATTAACAAAAGTTGAGGAACTTTATCAACACTAGAACTGCTAAAGGTTATTATACAGTTTGAAAGGAAAGGAAACTAGAGAGCAATTCAAAGTGGCATAAAGCATTAAAGTCATCAGACAAAGCAAACCATAAGAATAATTATAAATAAGAGTATTATTGTATTGTATTTTTAAGTATGTAACTCCTCTTTTCATATACTAAAGGTGTTAAAATGCAAATGCAAAGAAAGTAATGATTTATCTATGGATTTTATTTTAAAAACAATATAAGTTGTAACAAGTACAAAAAAGGTAGGGGAATGGAGGGGTATAGGAACACTCTATCTGTAAGCTATAGAAGTCAAATTGGTATCAAATCAAATATGACTGCTACATATTTAGAGTGAATTTTAGCCCTTGGTAGCCATAGGAAAACATGAAAAATAAACTGAGAAAGAAATGAGAAGGTACTTAATATGATATAATACAAAAAATAACCAACCAAATGACTATGAAATTATAATATATATAAGTGGACATTAATGGAAGAAGTGAGGGACAAAATAGGCATAAGACTTACAAAGACTAAATAGCAAAATGGCAGACATAAGTCCTGAATTATCAATAGTTACTTTAAATGTAAATGGATTAAACTCTCCAATCAATAGGTACAGATTGGCAGAATGGATAAAATATGCTGTTTACCCAATAATTATAATTAAAAGGTGTAAATGGGTTGGAAGTGAAAGGATTGCAAAAACTTACTATACAAGTATAAAACAAAAGAGAGCTGGAGTAGCAATAATAATATGATAAAATAGATTTTAAGTCTAAAACTGTTAGAAGAGACAACTCAGCAGGCCCACCCTGGATGAGGTGAGTCACATCTTAAGATTCTTCTCACCAAGTTTCTACTTAAACTAGATCCACATCCACAGGAATGGATTAACATGAAGAACATACTTTTTGTATTCTCCAAGGTATCAGCATAGGTTGGGAAGCCTAAAACTAAAACTCAAAATATAGCAATTTATCATTAAACAGAATTTAGGGAAAAACAGAGAACTTTGGGCTGTGAGCTCCTGTGATCAAATTCTGTCTCTCCCCTAGAGTCCCCTTGGGTGGGTTACTGCACTAAATAGTCCCTTAGAGGTCAAGATCTCAGAACAGAGCTTGGCACCTGGTGAGCCCAATGTCTCTTACTATCATCATGGCCACCAGGAACTCAAAGCCATCTTCTGGACTCACAGTTCATGGGTCCTGTTAAATTATCATATTTTGCAGTAAATGTGTTTCCAACTCCTCATGACAAGATAAGTTAGATGCATCAAGAAACTGGTATTAACACCCTCACTTGACATATGGAGAAACTTATTTCTGAGGAAAGAAATAATTTTCCAAGGTGAGTGAGTCAATGATCACACTGAGCATTGTATCCAGATTTATCACCCCACCCTTGAACCTCTATAAGTAGCCGTTATTCCAAACCTGGCAGTCTCTCAGGAAAAATCCAGCCTAAAAAGGCAGGGCACACTTCTCTTTTCCAAAATAGGTCAGAGTAGA
This sequence comes from Dasypus novemcinctus, assembly GCF_030445035.2. Taxonomy (NCBI): domain Eukaryota; kingdom Metazoa; phylum Chordata; class Mammalia; order Cingulata; family Dasypodidae; genus Dasypus; species Dasypus novemcinctus. The sequence goes on from NW_026688154.1 coordinate 573,196, forward strand.
CAGAAGTTTTCTGAGCCCAACATCCAGACCAGACAGTGAATTCTGTTGTGCAGAGAGAAGCAGCTTGCAAGCTCAACAATGTGATAGGTACTCTTGGATTTATTTCCAGAATGACTGGACCAGAATTGAACATTTTAAAATATATATATTTTTTAGAGAAGTTGTGAGTTTACAAAAATTCATGCATAATGTGCAGAATTCCCATACATTTCCCATCCACCAGCACCTGGCATTGTTTTGGAATATTTGTTACAGATTATTTAAAAAATCATCAAAATATGACTAGTAATATGGTCTATTGCTTACATTTGGTATAGCTTCCCATTGATCTGGGGGTTCTTTCAGAGGATTATGTTGGTGGACAGTCCCCTGCAGATACAGAGTAGGGTTTCACTCCACCACCAAGTGACTCAGTGCTTAGAGGTTGCTTTTCCAAGCATATTCAATGATGCCCAGTTTGAAGGACTCCCACTGGCTGCCTGCAAGAAGAAAAATGCACCAGGCCCCTTGAGATACAGTGCAATGAAACATTGGTTACCCAGCTATTGTAACTGGCAACCTCAACATTATTCATATCCATTCTTAAATGACCTGATGGGCTTTATGAAAGTTTTCTCTGAAATTAAGGAGTTATGCTCATTTTCAAACCCATGTTAATTAATCTTTAAATCTCTGCTAAATGCATCATGACTCTCTTACCCAAAACTGCTCTCTAATGATCCTGATTAAATGCTTGTTACATTTCTATTGCTTGCCTTACCTTTATTGGTTTTTCTTCACTTTATTCCCTTTTCTTCACATGTCTAGGTACTTATCTGCACATGGTTACTATGAAGAGAGGATTCACAGAGATGGCCTGAAACCATTTCACATCCATCAACCTGCAGTGCCATAATTAGGCATGGATGGGAGAACATATGGCTAACCCTTAAACAACTTCTACTTTTTTGGGGGCTTGCTTGTTTCTTCCTAGCCAACAAAGTTCTTGATTGCAATGTATTTTTAATTTTATATTCCTGATATGTACTGTAGGACCTCAAACACAATATTCATTAAATAAATAAGGATGGATACATGAACTGATTTCATGTCCAAAGACAAATAATTAAGTAATATTATTTCTCTAATAGGTATAATGTGCTCTTAAAAAGTTGTTTATAAATGAATGGAGCCGAATGTGAAAATTAAGTAGAGTATAAAATATAATCTCAAAAATTAATAAGCTCTTCATGTATTCATTCATATATATAAATATACCCATTAAAAAATTTATTGAAGGATATCCATTCATATATAAACATACATATATAAACAATAAGAGTATAGTAATAATTGTGAACTTACTAAACAAACATGTACAACATTATACAGGGCTCTCATTCTTCATACTACCCTAAATACCTCACATTGTTGTGAAATATTTTTAACTAATGATTAAAGCACATCCTCAAAATATTACTACTAGCCAAAGTATTTTACATTTGGTGTATCTTTCCCCCAACACATCCCATTATTATTTTATATCATTTACACGTGACCATACATAAACAATTAACATATAGTAAAGGTTTGAACTTACAAAGCAAACATACATAACATCATATGGGGGTCCCATCTACCAACTGACCACCACCACCTTGCTTTGTTGTGAGACATTTGTTACAAATTATTTTTTTAAAGATTTATTTATTTACTTATTTATCCCCCCCCCCCGGTTGTCTGTTCCCTGTGTCTATTTGCTGTGTCGTTTTTGTCCGCTTCTGTTATTGTCAGCGGCACAGGAATCTGTATTTCTTTTTGTTGCATCATCTTGTGTCAGCTCTCCGTGTGTGTGGTGCCATTCCTGGGCAGGCTGCACTTTCTTTCATGCTGGGCGGCTCTCCTTACGGGGTGCACGCCTTGCGTGTGGGGCTCCCCTACGGGGGGGACACTCCTCCGTGGCACAGCACTCCTCGTGCACATCAGCACTGTGCATGGGCCAGCTCCACACAGGTCAAGGAGGCCCGGGGTTTGAACCGCGGACCTTCCATGTGGTAGATGGATGCCCTAACCACTGGGCCAAGTCCACCACCCTGTTACAAATTATTAAAGAATATTGTCAAAATCTTATTACTAATTATATTCCTTATCTTACATTTGGTATATTTTCCCCTAACCCATCCTATTAATTTTTTTTAAATACATTTTTTATGACAGAAGTAAATTTACAAAACAATCATGCACATGTGTAGTATTCCCATTTACAACACCCCTCTATCAACACACCACACTGTGGTGGAACATTTTTTACAGATGAGATAATATCATCAGATTATTACCAGGACCATAGTGTACATTTGGCACACTTTTTCCATACTCCCCCATTATCAACACAGTACATCTTTGGCATAGATGTATGAATATTACATTATTACTGTTAAGCACATTACATAGGTCACTCCATTTGTATTTTTCCCATGTTTCTCCACATTTCCACCCCCACAAATAGTGATGTACATCTCTTTAGCTCACAAAGAACAGTCCTGAATCTGTCCCATCAACTACAATTCTCACCCACCTCTGGGTTTACTGTATTATTCAGTCCCTAAATTATTCTCTAGCTTTCTTTAGTTGGCATTTACATTCCTAGATTGCCCTTTTCAGCCACATTCCTATTTATAAACCAGCTGTTACTCACTAAAATGTGTTACCATCAACTTTATACATGTCCACACTTTTACACTAGTTAATTAAAACCTCCACATACATTAAATATCAGTAGTCCATCTCAGTCCTCCTATTTCCTTTAAGAATCCACCACCTACCACCAGGTCTTAAAGATATTTTCCCATATTTTCTTTTAGAAGCTTTATTGTTCTTGTTTTTATATTTAGGTTTAATCCATTTTGAGCTAATGTTTATATAAGATGTGCAATAGGGGTTCTCTTTCCTTCTTTTGGTTATGGATATCCCGTTCTCCCAGCACTATTTGTTGACTGGACTGTTCTGCTCAGGTTGGGTGGGTTTGATAGGCTAGTTAAAAAATCATTTGACCCTAGATATTAACGTCTGTTTCTGAACCATCAATTCTCTTCCTTTGGTCTATGTGTCTGTCTTTATGCCAGTACCATCTGTTTTTACCACTGTAGCTAGGTAATGTGATTTAAAGCCCAGAAGTGAGAGTCCCCCAACTTTGTTTTTCCTTTTTAAGGAAAAGGAAAATTTCCTTTCCTTAAAGGTCCTGGCTATTCAGGACCCCTTAAACTTCCAAATAAATTTGATAATTATGTTTTCCATTTATTTAAAAAGTACTGGTGGAATTTTTGTCAGGATTCCATTGAATCTGTATATCAATTTGAGTGAAACACCTTTTTAAAATTTTTACTTTTATTTAAGAATTGACATCTTAATGATATTAAGTCTTCCAATCTGTGACATTGGAATGTTCTTCTAATTAATTTGTTTTTTTTTTTAACCAATGAGTTGCTTTACATCATTGGTTAAGTTTATCCCTAAATATTTGGGTTTTATCTGTCATATATTATTTTCATCACTCTCTTGACACTTTTAATTACATTTACTGATATAATCTTCATGTCTAGACTCTCTTCCAAGTCTCCCTCTCCTGACTTTTCTTTTCAGGCTATAGCACACCCTCTAGTATTTCCTGCAAAGCTGGTCTCTTGTTTACAAACTCTTTCAGTTTCTGTTTATTTGTGAATATTCTAAACTAGTCCTCATTTTTGAAAAACAATAATGCTGGATATTAGATTCTTGGCTGTAAGTTTTTCTCTGCTGTATCTTAAATAGATCAGACCAGTGTCTTCTTACCTCCATGGTTTCTGTTGAGAAATCAGCATTTAAACTTATTGAGTGTCCCTTATGTTATGCATTACTTTTCTCTTGCTGCTCTCAGAATTCCCTTTGTCTTTGGTATTTGAAATTCTGATTAGCATGTATCTCAGAGTTGGTCTATTCAGATTTATTCAGATAGGAGTACATTGTGTTTCTTGGACATGGCTACCTATGTCCTTCAATAGGGTTGGGTAATTTTTTACCATATTTCTTCAAATATCCTTCTGTCCCTTTTCCCTTCTTTTCTCCTTCTGGGACACCCATGACATGTATGTTTTCATGTCTCTTACTGTTGTTCGGTTTCCTGAGAATTTGTTCTATTTTTTCCTTTCTTTTCTTCAGCCGTTCTTTTGTATGTTCACTTTCAGAGGCCATTTCTTTAAGCTCAACAATCCTTTATTCTGCCTCATCAAATCTGCTATTATATGATTCCAATGTATTTTTAATTTCATTTACTACCCTTTTCATTCCCATAAGATCTGCTATTTTTCTATGTAAGCTTTCAAATTCTTCTTTGTGCTCATTCAATATCTTCTTAATATCCTTAATCTCTCTAGCCATCCCATTGAATTTATTAAGAAGATTTGTTTGAACATCTATGATTAGTTGTCTGAACTACTTTATGTCATCTGGAAGCTTATCTTGATCCTTTAACTGAGCCATATTTTCCTGTTTTTTGGTGTGGATTGTAATTTTTTGTTGGTGTCTTGGCATGTGGCTTAATAGATGCATTTATTCTGGGTGCAGTTTCTCTCTTCAGTTTAGGGCTTCTTGCCCTTTCTCCCTTGCTGGTTGTGTATAGGTGCCAAGAATATAGTTGATGCTGTTAAGCTGTAGAAGCTCATGCTTCTCTCATTGCCCCAGGGACCAATGAAGCTTCTCCCAACTTTCTCCTTTGCCAGGGGTAGTGACAGAGCCACAGCCAAGTGTAGTAATCCAAGTCATGCAGGCCTAGACTATAGTTGCCTGAGAGACTGATGAAGCTTCATGTCCCTTTCTCCCCTGCCTGAGATGTGGATGGGGCTACAGGTGTGGGCAGCAATCTAGGCTGTGTGGGTCTAAACTGACCACATTTGCCCAGGTAGACTTCCAACTCTGTCCAGCCAAATATACCTGCAGTTAACAGGAGAGGCTGGCACAGGTCCCCCCTGCTTCTTCCCTGCTGGAGGTGAGGCTGGGGCTTAGGATAGAGCTGCAATCTGATCTGGATGGAAAGAAGGCTTCCCTTGCCAGCACTAAGATTTTCAGTGCACCCTGCTTCCCCTCATGGCAGGGGCAGAGTCTGGCCTCTTTCTGACTTGGACATGTTCAAATTTTATCTGTTCTTAGGGTTATAATTTAGCCTGCCAAATTTACTAATCAGTAGCTGAAGTTGATGCCCAACTATCTCTTCCTCCCCTGTTTTTTGGGAAGTGGAGCCTCCAATTCTAGCCACAGATTAGCTCCTAAGGTGGCTTGAAATGCCAGTGGAGGATTGTCACCGGCCTCCAGGACATGGAGTACTTTACTCATGAATCTTCTCTGCAGGTGGGTAGTCTCCTCCTTCCATTCTTTCAAGGATACTGGAGGATGTTCTTTTAGTCTCCTGGAGCTCCCAAACAGGAGTTTCAGATAGCTCTGGGTGATTACTAACTGCCCTGTTGCATGAGCTGACTCTAGGCTCCTTACTCTCCTGTCATCTTGCTTGTTGTCTATCCATTTATTTTTTTAACATCATTTCTGGATTAAAGTGGTTTCTGTTTTAAATTTTACTACATTGTTTAGACACACATCTTTAAAAAAAATTCAAACAAAACCACATCCCTCTTATGAAGACTTTCCTTTTACTTGATGAATAATATACAAATAAGGTTTACTGACCTTTAAGGTCTTTGAAAAATTGACTCAAACTTACCTTTAATTACCATATCCTGCTATTTGATTTAGTCAATATATACAGCAATGTCCCCACAAATTTATTCATTTTTAAAATCTTGTTTATTAGAGTATTTGTGAGTTTACAGAACAACCATGCAAAAAATACAGGGTTCCTATACACCACTCTGCCACCAATGCCTTGCATTGGTGTGGAATGTTTTTTACAAGTGATAACATGATATTTTTACAATTTTACCATTAACTAGAGTCCATTGTTTAACATAGCAGTCACTGTGTAGTATAGTTCCATGGACTTTTTAAAAATTTTTCTGTTACCAGCTATACAGTCTAGCATTTCCCCTTTTAATCACATTCAGAAATGTATTTCAGTGGTGTTAATTGCATTCACAATGTTGTGCTACCATCAACACCATTCATTACCAAAACCTTTCCATCATTCCAAATAGGAACCCTTAAACTTTGTATATTCTAGCTTTATAATCACAATGACCTTTTGTTTTGTCTCAAGGTAGTTGGAAAACCTATAGCCAGTAGACTGTGTTCACACACACTAATATTTTCTAGTGTGGCCTTTTTCTTCATCTATTTCCAAGGCTTGATTTCCCAGCACAAAATCTTTTTTTTTTTTAACCTATTAAGTTACTTCATTCATTGCAGAGAGGGTAGACCTACATTTCCTTTTTTAACTTTATTCCATTAAACATGGATTTAGAACTTTCAGCATCTTAAAGGTTTAATAAATATAATATTAATTTATTTAATTGATATTCCATAAATGTAGGGAGATTACATTTAAGCTAAATAAAATTGAAACCATTATATTTTATTCCAGAAAAGTTCTTTTTGCTTCTTTTATAGGAGGTTAAATGGATTTTTCTTGAATAAAATTCTAAACCTGTGAATAATCATAAAAGCATACTGAATGCTAGGTTTTGTAATATATTACAATTGTTTAATTTTTTAAAATTACAATTGAGGAAAGATCATTCCATACATTTCAAGGAATTTTCCTTTACTAGTTGATATTTGATAATAGGGATATAACCACTCATATTTTAGGCAGCACTAAATCTTTTTCCTTTTTTGCTTGGGCCCTTTTTATTTTCTTTCTTTATTTTTTTAATGTTACATTAAAAAAATATGAGGTTCTCATATACCCCCAACCCCGTCACCCAACTCCTCCCCCAATAACAAAAACCTCCTCCAACATCATGAGACATTCACTGCACTTCGTGGATACATCTCTGAGTACTGCTGCACCTCATGATCAATGGTCCACACCATAGCACACACTCTCCCACAGTCCACTCTGTGGGCCATGGGAGGACATACAATGTCTGGTAAATGTCCCCGCAGCACCACTCAGGACAACTCCAAGTCCCAAAAACGTCCCCACATCACATCTCTTCTTCACACTCCCTACCACCAGCAGCCACCATAGCCACTTTCTCCACACCAATGCCACATTTTTTTGATTACTAACCACAATAGTTCATGAATAGATTATCAGTAAGTCCACTCTAATCCATACTCTAAAATCCTCCATCCTGTGGACCTGGAATAGTTGTGTCCACTCCATATCTATATCAAGAGAGGGCTTAGATTCCACATGGATGCTGCTTGCAATTCTCCTGCTTTCAGGTGAAGGCACTCTTGGCTCCATGGTGTGGTGGTTGACCTTCTTTACCTCCATATTAGCTGAGGGGGGGATAAGTCCAATAAATCAGAGTGTAGGAGTTGCAAGTCTATTGAGGCTCAGGGCCTGGCTATCACATAGTCAGTCCAGAGATTCAAGTCCCCTGGGTATACATTAAACCCCAGCACCAACTACAGATCCAGTAAAAGTAACAGGAGAGGTTTGTGAACAAAGATCATATCTGAATCCAGCTCCATCGTACAGAAACACAAACTGCAAAGTAGGGCCAACTGACATGGGACTGAACTCCATCTGCCATGACAATAGAAACTGTGGGTCTCTGGCCCTCAGAAGAACCAATATCTGAGGTTGTATCTACTTTATCTGTCTTTAGGACTCTGCTGAGGTGTGCATAAGGGTGACCCCTCTGATACCCTCCTGGCTCTTTTTGGAGACTCATAGCCATATAAACTCATTTGTCCTTTCCATTTCGCCCTTTTATTCAGGTCAAAAAGCATTTTTTAACTCTGGGTATTATATGTAGACTGAGATGTTCTGCTGGTCTGAGTTGACCCTTTTATTCAAGGTCATTTTCTAGTTACATCATCAGCTGGTACTTGGTAGTAATCCCTCAGCACCAGAGAGGCTCATCCCCGGGAGTCATGCTGGGGGGAAGGCAACACATTTACATGCTGAGTTTGGCTTTGAGACTGGCCACATTTGAGCAACACGGAGGGTCTCAGGAGGTAACTCTTAGGCACCCTGCAGCTCTAGGCCTTGTTCTTATTTCAGGTGCACAGGTTCACAAGCACAGTCATTAGTCAAGGTCTCATTGTTGGATCTTCCTTTTTTGGTCTTTGCCATTGCATTTGGGGGGTTGTTGCTGTTCCTTTAGGGAATGTGATAGAGCTCCCCTGGCTAGGATCTCAGCACTCCCTCAGTTGTTTTTAATTGTAACCACTATGAAAATATCCATTTTTATGTACTCTGGATATATACCCAGAGAACTCCCTGCCAACCATGTGTCCCCTGTTAATAACACCCCACACCAGTATTCCTCCCCTGCCATTGTTGAACCTCTCTGTGCTCCAAAACTTCTTAAAAAATGAAGCCTAATATATTGCCAGGTTCCATTAATAGTAAAATAGAATATAGTGATGAGTTTAAAGGTTAGATATAGAATACATATTAATTTTTAGAAAAATTAAGGTAAAAATAAATTGGGGTATCAAAAAATTAAAAGATATAAAAGCTTTGTTTTTAATATTTTGCCTTCCATCACTGCAATAAATGTGCAAATTGGCAAGGCAACTTCTTCCATCTTTTCCTCAGTGTCTATATCCTTTGACCTTTTTTCCCTAATTATTAAGCTTGTCTTCACCAAAGTTTTAGATCACAGTAATTCATTGAGGTCATTTAGTATTTGTCCTTCAATGCCTGGGTTGCTTTGCTCAAAATAAGGTTCTCAAGATTCAACCATGTTATCCCATGCGTTTTAGTGTATTTGTTCTTAAAGTCAAGTAGTATTCCATTGTATGTATATACCACATTTTATTTATCCATTCATCTGTTGATGGACATTTGGGTGATTCCAACTTTTGGCAATAGTGAATAATGCTGCTATGAACATTGGTGTGCATATATCAGTTTGTGTCCTTGTTTTCCATTCGACTGGGTATATACCCAGCAGTGGAATTGCTGGGTCATGTGGCAGATCTATAGCTCGTTTTTGGAGAAACTGCCAAATTGTCCTCCAGAAGGGCTGGATTCTTCTGCATTCCCACCAGCAGTGGATGAGTGTTCCCATTCCACCACATCCTCTCCAGCATTTGTAGTCTTCTGTTTTTTTCATAGCTGTCAATCTTATGGGAGTAAGATGGTATCTCATTGTAGTTTTGATTTGCATTTCCCTAATAGCTGGAGATCTGGAGCATTTTTTCGTGCGCTTTTTGGTCATTTGTATTTCTTCCTTGGAGAAGTGTCTGTTTAAATCTTTTCCCCATTTTTAAAATGGGTTGTTTGTCTTTTTATTTTTGAGATATAGGAGTTCTTTATATATGCAGGTTATAAGTCTCCTATCAGATATATGGTTATGAAATATTTTCTCCCATTGTGTTGGCTCTCTTTTCGCTTTCTTGACAAACTCCTTTGAGGTACAGAAGGCTTTAATTTTGAGGAAGTCCCTTTTATCTATTGTTCTTTTGCTGCTCGTGCTTTTGGTGTGAAGTTCATGAAGTGATTTCCTATTACAAGGTCCTGTGGATGCTTCCCTACACTGCTTTCCAAAGTCTTTATGGTCTTGACGCTTATATTTAGGTCTTTGATCCATCTTGAGTTGATTTTTTAATAAGGCGTGGGTTGGTAATCCTCTTAAATTCTTTTACATATGGATATCCAGTTCTCCAGGCACCAATTGTTAAATAGGCCATTCTCTCCCAGTTGAGAGGATTTGGTGGCTTTATAGAATATTATATGACTATATATATGAGGATCTCTATCAGAACTCTTAATTTGGTTCCACTGGTCTTTGTGTCTCTCCTTGTGCCAATACCATGCTGTTTTCACTATTGTAGCTTTGTAGTATGTTTTGAAGTCAAGTACTGTTATTCCTCCTATTTCATTTTTCTTTTTCAATATGTCTTTGGCTATTCAGGGCCTCTTTCCTTTCCAAATAAATTTCATAGTTAGTCTCTCTAGTTCCTTAAAGAATGATGTGTTGATTTTTATTGGGATTGCATTGAATTTGTACATCAGTTTTGTTAAGATAGACATCTAATATTTAGTCTTCCTATCCATGAACAGGGAATATTCTTCCATTTCTTTAGGTCTTCTTTGATTTCCTTGAACAGTGTTGTATAGTTCTCTGTGTATAAGTCTTTTACCTCTTTAGTTAAATTTATTCCTGGGTATTTAATTTATTTATTTACTATTGTGAATGGTATTTGGTTCTTGATTTCATCAAAAGATTGCTCATTATTGGTGTACAGAAATGCTACTGATTTTTGTACATATATCTTGTAACCTGCGACTTTACTGAACTTATTTATGAGTTAGAAGCTTTCTTGTAGACTTCTCAGGGTTTTCTATGTATAGGATCATGTCATCTGCAAATAATGAAATTTTGACTTCTTCCTTCCCAATTTGAATGCCTTTTATGTCTGGTTCTTGCCTCAGTGCTCGACCAAGTACTTCCAAGACAATGTTAAATAAAAGAGGTGACAGTGGGCATCCTTGTCTTGTTCCTGATCTTCCAGGGAAAGATTTTAGGACTTCACCATTGTAAACAATGTTGGCTGTGGGTTTTTCATATATACTCTTTATCATGTTCAGAAAATTTCCTTGTATTCCAAACATTTGCAGTGTTTTTATCAAGAAGTTTGCTGTATTTTGTCAAATGCTTTTTCTGCATGAGTAGATATAATCATGTGACTTTTTCCTCCAATCTGTTTATATGGTGTATTACATTGATTGATTTTCTTATGTTGAACCATCCTTGCATAACCAGAATGAATCCCATTGGTCATGGTGTATAATTCATTTAATGTGTTGTTGGATATGGCTAGCAAGTATTCTGTTGAGCATTTTGGTGTCATTAGAGAAATTGGTCTGTAATTTTCCTTTCTTGTGATGCCTTTGTTTGACTTGTTACCAGGGTAATGTTGGCATCATAGAATGAGTTAGGCAATATTTCTTCTCTTTCAATTTTTTGGAAGAGTTTCAGCAAGAGTGGCATTAGTTCTTTCCAGAATGTTTTGTAGAATTCACCAGTGAAGCCGTCTGGCCCAGGGCTCTTCTTAGTTGGGAGATTTTTAATGACTGATTCTATCTCTTTCTTTGTGATGGTTTGTTGAGATCATCAATTTCTTCTTTCATCAATACAGGCTGCTTATGTGTTTCTAGGAATTTGTCCATTTCCTCTGAATTGTCATTTTTGTTGGAATATAGTTTTTCAAAGTATCCTCTCATGATCATCTTTATTTCTGTGGGATCAGTGGTGATATCTCCTTTCTCCTTTCTTAGTTTGTGTATTTTCATCTTCTCTCTTTTTTTGTTAGTCTAGCTAAGGTTTTGTCAATTTTATTGATCTTCTCAAAGAACCAGCTCTTGGTTTTGTTTATCTTTTCAAGTGCTTCCTTATTTTCTATTTCATTTAGTTCTGCTCTTATCTTTGTTCTTTCTTTCTTTCTTCTTACTGTGGGGTTGCTTTTTTATTTCCTTTTTTACTAATTTCTCCAAATGTGCAGTTAGTTCTTCAATTTTTGCTCTTTCTTCTTTTTTGTTGTATGAATTTGTTGCTATAAATTTCCCTCAGTACTGCTTTTGCTGCATCCCATTAGTTTTGGTAGGTTGTGTTATCATTTTCATTAGTTTCAAGGTAGTTATTAATTTCTTTTGAAATTTCCTCCTTCACCAACTGTTTTTCTAAGAGTGTGCTGTTTAATGTCCATATCTTGGTGTGAAATCTGGGTCTGGTCCTCGTAGATTTCCAGCTTCACTCCCCTGTGATCAGAGAAATTATTTTTTATGATTGTGATCTTTCTGAATTCCTTGAGCCTTTCTTTGTGGCCTAGCATATGGTCTATCTTGGACAACAATCCATATGCATTTGAGAAAAATGTATACCCTGCTGTATTCAGGTGTAATGATCTGTATATGTCTATTAAGTCCTGCTCCTCTAATATGCTGTTCAGAGTTTTTGTTTATTGATTCTCTTTTGAGATGTTCTGTCCAAAGTTGATAGTGGTGTATTAAAGTCCCCCAGTATAATTATAGAGGCATCTATTATTTCACTTAGCTTTTCCAATGTTTACCTCATGTATTTGGAGGCTCCCTTGTTAGGAGCATAAATATATATGATTGTTCATCCTTCTTGAAAGATTATCCCTTTCACTAATATGTAGTGTCCATCTTTGTCTCTCACAATTATTTTGCATTTAAGTCTATTTTGTCTGATATTAATATAGCTACTCCTGACTTTTTTTGGTTATTGTTTGCCTTTAAGATTGTTTTCCAGCCATTCACTTTCAACCTCCATGAATCCCTGGGTCTAAGATGTGTTTCTTGTAGACAGCATATAGATAGGTCATATTTCCTTATCCAATCTTCCAGTCTGTATCTTTTTACAGGTGAATTTAATCCATTGACATTCAGTGTTATTACTTTCAAAGAATTATTTATGTTAGCCATATTTTCTTTGGACTTGTATTTGTCTAAAATTTTTTTCTTCTCTTTTTGTCTTTTTTGTTGCTTGTACACTCTCTTCCAACTCTGCCTCTCCTGTTTTTTTCTTTGTTCCTGCAGAACTCCCTTTAGTATTTCTTGAAGGGCAGGGTTCTTGTTGGCATACTCTTTTAATTTCAGTTTATCTGTGAATATTTTGAACTCGCCATCATTTTTGAATGCTAGTTTAGCTGGGTAGAGTATTCTTGGTTGGAAATTTTTTGTTTTATTATCTTGACTATATCATACCACTGCCTTCTTGCCTCCATGGTTTCAGATGAGAAAGCAGCACTTAATCTTATGGAGCCTCCTTTGTATGTGATGGTTCTCTTTTCTCTTGCTGCTTTTAGAATTTTCTCTGTCTTGAGCATTGGATAATTTGACAAGTATATGTCTTGGGGTGGGTCTGCTGGGATTTATGGTGTTTGGGGTGCATTGTACTTCCTGGACGTGTACATCCATCTCCCTCAGTAGATTTGGGAAGTTTTCAGTTATTATTTCCTCCAACACCCCTTCTGTCCTCTTTCCCTTCTTTTCTCCTTCTGGGATGTCTATAATACGTATGTTTGTGCATTTTGCATTGTCATTCAGGTCCCTAAGTCCCAGCTGCGTTTTTTTCTACCTTTTTATTGATCAGTTCTACTCTCTGATTTCAGATGTACTGTCTTCCACATCACTAATTCTGTCCTCTGCCTCTTCTAATCTGGTGCTCTTTGCTGAGAGGGTATTTTTGATTTCTTGAACTGTGGTGTTCATCACCATCATATCTGTTATCTTTTTGTGTGACTGCAATTTCTTCTGTATTCTCTCCAAGTGTTTTCTTCATATTGTTAATCTCTTCCTTTACTTCATTAAGTTGGTCTCTAATATATATGTTTTGAGAGCTCCTTTTCCTGGTTTTTAGTTTGTTCATTGGATTCAGCCATGTTTTCCTGATTATTGGTTTGGTTTGTACTTTTTGGTGCTGTCTGGTTATCATTTTATCTTGACAGGTTTAATCAGTTCCTTAGCTTCTTTGTCTAGTCTTGGGGATTAATTAGTTGTTGTTCATGTGTAAGTGTCTTCTCTTCATCACTTTGTTCTTCTTACTCTATTTTCTTGTTGCTGGCTAAGTTCACTTTGAAGGAAAATTTAGGGCCAGGGGAAGCAAAATGAGTAAGAAAAGAAAATGTATAAAGTAGTATTGGTAATAAATGTTAACAGAGAAACAATGTGAGATTTAGGAGAATGGATATTAGACTCATGTAAGTTGTGTAGAGTTATAGCAGTAAGTAGAGTACCTATAATGAGACAGTCAACTGAATATGGGGAGGAATATAGTATGAATTAAAAGGCCAGTATTTTCATGAGAGAGAGAAAGAGAAAAGAAAGACAATAATATCAAGAGTGGATAAAAGAAAACAGAACAAAGGTATGAGAAATAAAAAATCAGACAATTTGGGGGCCAAAGAAAGGGAGGTGGAATGCAAGAGAAACAGTAGATGATGGAGGATAGAAAGATGTAGAGGAAAGGGAGAGTGTAGGTGGCCAAAATCAATACACACAGAAAAGAGGAAATGGAGGATGAGGAAACACAGCAAATGTGAAGTGCTCCCTGCAGCACCTATTAAATAAAGAAAATAAAATAAAAAAAGAAGAAAAAGAGAGAAAAAAGAGAAAAAATGGGGGGAACACAAAAGGGGATGAAACAAGCAAGATAAACAGAAAATAAACTAAATAAATGAAAAAGGACCTTGTGGGATAAAATAGGAGATAAGACCAGGAGACAATGCAACAGTAGCAACCATGATTAAAAAAAAAGAATCAAAGTTTCAAGCTAGGAATCCTCTTTGCAGTTAAATAAAATGCTTAGGGATCTTACATTCCCTCTTTCTCCCATCCTCACTTCTGTCTCACCCAGGTCAGCTGGAAAGCTGCCTGAGAGGTCCGGTAGGAGATTCAAGTGGGTTCTTGTTGAACCAACTCAACACAGAAGACAGTGACTCTTTATTTCCAGCATGAGAGCACTTACACCTCACCAGCAACCCCAAATATGATATTGGAAGCTTGGATAGCATGTCCTACAGTCTCTTCCCCTTAGGTGTGCTAGGGGAGGTCTAATTGATTTTCTGATCCACCTCCTCCCAGACCAAGTTTCCTATCCTAGGACATTTAGGTAAATTGGGCTTTCTCAGCAGATTCACCTCTGCTTTCTTCCTGGACTCTCCCCAAGTCAGCTGGTACACTCCTCAAAGCTCAAAGAAAAAACAAACAAACAAACAAAAAACGTGGAGTGCTAGGGTAATCAAGGACCTCAGACGGGCCTCAGGGTGCTGGATTTGGGGATGGGAAGACCGGGATATTGCAGACTTAAGGTATGTGAGTCTGTGGAGTGTGGGCTACGAGGTTTTAGGGTATACAGACCTGGGAACCATGCATCCAGTAAACATGGGGTTTGGGAATGCTGTAGCACAACAATGATTTCAGGGATCCCTGTGGCTGGGCTGCCAGCCCTAGGGGGAGGGGTCCCACCCACAACTTCTGAGCTTTGTGTCAGAAACCCAAAATTCCACCTCTCACAAGAATCTCTTCTGTCACTGTCTCACCAAATTGACATCCAGTCACCTCCTGCCCTGCAAGCCCCTGAAACAGCCTGCTCAGGGTCTGGGAACACCTCAGCACAACAAAGTTTTCAGGGATTGCCACATCTGGGCTGCCAGCCCTAGGGAGAAGAGTCCCACCCACAACTTCTGACCTCCATGTCAGAGACCCAAAATTCTACCTCTTGCAAGAATCTCTTCTGTCACTGTCTCACCAAATCAATGTCCAGACACCTCCTGCCCTGCAAGCCCCCAAAAGAGCCTGGTCCAGCAGAACTCTGATCGTACTCACCTGCTTCTTTGCAGGAGAGATTAAGAGATGCACTCACTCAGATACCATCTTGCCCCTAGCACTAAATCTTTATTGTCATTGATTTGTCATAAAATCCCTGAGGTTAATACATGATATGATTTCATCTTTCAGAAGTGAAAGGTCAAAGTAAGAGGAATTCAGGGGACCAATGAGAGTGCCTCCTCTGGATTTATTCTGATAGGTTTTTCAGACGAGTCTCAGTTAGAGCTGGTTCTCTTTGGAATAATCTTGTTCCTTTACCTCATGACCTTTCTAGGCAACACTGCTATCATCTTGGTGTCCATCTTGGACTCTAAACTCCACACTCCTATGTATTTTTTTCCTCTCCCATTTCTCCTTCCTGGACCTCTGCTTCCTCAGCAGTATCATTCCCCAGCTTCTAGTCAACCTCAAGTGTTCAGATAAGTCCATCACATATGTAGACTGCATGATTCAACTCTATGTCTCCCTTGTAATGGGCTACACTGAGTGTATCCACCTGGCTGTGATGACCTATGATCACTATGTTGCTGTTTGCCATCCTTTACATTATATTTTTTCATGCATCTTTGGCTCTGCCATGTCTTGGCCTCTATGGAATGGCTCAGTGGGGTGGCCACTACATTGATTCAGTCCACACTCTCCCTTCAGCTGCCCTTCTGTGGTCACTGCCAGGTGGATCATTTCTTCTGTGAGGTCCCTGTACTCATCAGGTTGGCATGTGTGGACACCACCTTCAACCAGGCTGAGCTCTTTGTGGCTAGTGTATTATTCCTGGTGGTGCCTTTGTCACTCATCCTAATCTCCTATGGGTACATTGCTCAAGCAATTTTGAAGATCAAGTCAGCCATTGGAAGACATAAAGCATTTGGGACCTGCTCTTCCCACCTGATGGTAGTCATCTTCTATGGAACCATCATTTTTATGTATTTGCAGTCAGCCAAAAGTAGATCCAAGGACCAAGGAAAGTTTGCTTCCCTCTTCTACATCATGGTGATTCCCATGCTTAACTCACTCATCTATACCCTGAGGAACAAGAAGTAAAGGCAGCACTGAAAAAAAAAATTGGAAACTCTATGACTGAGTGGGACATGATTATCAAGAAACATTTAGGAGAGACTTACTAAGGGTGAATCACTTAATGAAGGGTGACTAAATAACTAATTTTGTTATGTTCATGACCCTGTCAATGGGATTCAGTAGAAGAGAATAAATTAGCGCTTGAATTTCAGAATCTGAACAATCTGAGTTTGAGTGCCCATTTCACCAAAGAAGAGCTGTGGCTGGGAAACGGACTTTGGCCCAGTGGTTAGGGCGTCCGTCTACCATATGGGAGGTCCGCGGTTCAAACCCCAGGCCTCCTTGACCCGTGTGGAGCTGGCCGTGTGCAGTGCTGATGCGCGCAAGAAGTGCCTTGCCACGCAAGGGTGTCCCCCGCGTGGGGGAGCCCCACGCGCAAGGAGTGCGCCTGTGAGGAAAGCTGCCCAGCGTGAAAAGAAAGAGCAGCCTGCCCAGGAATGGCGCCGCCCACACTTCCCCTGCTGCTGACGACAACAGAAGCGGACAAAGAAACAAGACGCAGCGAATAGACACCAAGAACAGACAACCAGGGGAGGGGGGGAAATTAAATAAATAAATAAATCTTTAAAAAAAAAAAAAAAGAGCTGTGGGACTTGGCCAATTTGCGCAACTACCATTACATTATTTCTAAACTGGGCTGTATACTAGGACCTGAAATGCAATAGACCCAATTAAAACAGATCACTGTTCTAAGGATTTTATTGTTTTTAAAGTTAGTTTTTATAAAATTTATTCTCTTTAATAGCCACAGCCATATTTTTAGATGGCTATAAACTACTGAATTATTATAAAGTTTTTACAATTTTTCTTTCACAAAAATTAAAATACTTTGACCAGTTGCTGAGAACAGAAAGAGAAAACACTAAACTTCAGTGATATTCTTTTATCAACTCTAAGTATGGGTTCCTAAGCCCCTTAAGTCCCATTTGTAGGCTCTCTGAATTCACCTCTAGTGCTGCACCCCACACCCAGTCCTGTATTATAAGTTTCTGATTTTTTGTATTTCTTCCCTTACTAGTTTTTTTAAAAATCCCCCCTTGTGGCTATTTGCTTGCCATCTGCTCTCTGTGTCTATTCTCTGTGCATTCTTTTGTGTCTGTATTTTTTTACTTTTTATTTATCTCCCCGCCCTTGTGGCTTGCTTGCTGTCTGCTCGCTGTGTCCATTTGCTGCATGCTCTTCTGCCTTTTTTTTTTTTGCTTGTCTCCCTTTTTTGTTGTTGTTGCATCACCTTGCTGAGGTAATTGTCCATGGTGCTTGTGGGCCGGAGGCTCTCCGCAGCATGTGGGTGAGCCTGTCTTCACAATGAGGCTCTGGGATGTGAACCCAGGGCCTCCCATATTGTAGATGGGAGTCCAACTGATTAAGTCTTAGCCACTTCCCCCCTCACTAGGTTTTTGAGAACAGCAAGTACATTTTGATTTAATCACAATTTAAAATAAAAACCTTTGCATATGACTTTACAATGCCTCCCAGCTTTCTCTTTAAGCTCAAATGTCTAATCTTCAAAACCTCATGTTAAATTATGTATTTCTCTCTAACAGCCTGTTTTATTCCATTAAAAATTTATTGAAGTATGTTATACTTACATGAACAATCAGAAACAGTAAGTATATAGTAAAAGCTGTGAACTTAGAAAACAAACATGCATAACATCATACAGTTCCCATACATCACCCACAACCAATACCTTGCATTTTTGTGAAACACTTGTAACAAATTATGAAAGAGCATCGTAGTATATTACTATTAATATATTACTACTAATTATAGCATATATCTTACATTTGGTGTATTTTTCCCCAAACTCACCATATTATTATACTAAAGTTTATAATCAATGACATTTGATATAATCACAGAGTTGTGCATTTATCATTTTAATCAATATTAGAGCATTTTCTTTTTCAAGACTTGAAAAAAGAAAAAAATTAACAAAAAACAAACCACTATAATGCTCATATGTTAGTGCTATAAATTATAAATCCTAAAATGTTCTTTGACATTTTTCATTCATTTCTAAACATTTAAAAACACATTTTTACCAATTCTGCAAAGATTAAATTTCAGCTTTTCATTCTGTAACTAGGTTCTATTTTCTGGTGACATATTCTTGCTATTATTAACTCCATGATTTTTCTCATTTTATTTATTAATAGTTCATAATAGTGAAATCATGCAATATTTGTCCTTTTGTGCCTGGCTTGCTTCATTCAACATAAAGTTCTATAGGCTCATCCATGTTGTCATATGCTCCACGACTTCATTATTTCTTACTGCTGAATAATATTCCATGTGATAGAATCCTGGGTTGATTCCATCTTTTGGCAATTGTGAATAATGTCACTATGAACATAGGTGTGTGGATGTCTGTCCATATCACTGCTCTAAGTTCTTCTGGGTTATATACCTAGTAGTGGTCTTGCAGATTCACATGGTAGATCTGTATCTAACTTTCTTAGGAACCACAAAACAGACTCACAGTGGGGATTCTACATTCCCACCAACAGTGAATAAACATTCCTGCCCCTCCACATCCTCTCCAACACCTTCAGTTTTCTGTTTTGTTAATAATGGCCATTCTAGTAGGTGTGAAATTAAATCTCACTGTAGATTTGATTTGCATTTCCCTAATAGTGAGTGATGTTGAACATTTTTTTTCATGTGTTTCTTCACCACTTGTAATTCTTTTTTTAAGAAAAATACCTATTCAAGTTTTTTGGCCAATTTTTAATCAGGTCATTTGAATTTTTATTGTTGAGTTGCAGGATCTCTTTATATATAATGAATATTAGACCCTTGTCAGATGTATGATTACCAAATATTTTCTTCCATTGTGTAGGCTGCCTTTTTACCATCTTCACACAGTCCTTTTTGCTGGAGAAGTGTTTAATTTTTAGGAGGTTCCATTTATCTATGTTCTCCTTAGTTGCTTAAGCTTTGGGTATAAGGTTTTGGAGACTGCCACCTACTGCAAGGGCTTGTAAATATTTCTCTACATTATCTTCTAGGAGTTTTATAGTCTTGGCTTTTATATTTAGGTCTTTGATCAATTTCGAGTTGATTCTTGTATAGGGGGTGATATAGGGCTCATGTTTCATTCTTTTTGTATGGATATCGAGTTGTCCCAGCACCATTTGTTGAAGAGACTGTTCTGGCCCAGAAAAGTGGATTTGGTAGGCTTATCAAAAACCATTTGACCTTAAAGGTGAGGGTCTATTTTTTTTTTTTTAAAGATTTATTTATTTATTTAATTTCCCCCCCTCCCCTGGTTGTCTGTTCTTGGTGTCTATTTGCTGCGTCTTGTTTCTTTGTCCGCTTCTGTTGTCGTCAGTGGCATGGGAAGTGTGGGCAGCGCCATTCCTGGGCAGGCTGCACTTTCTTTTCACGCTGGGCGGCTCTCCTCACGGGCGCACTCCTTGCACGTGGGGCTCCCCCACGCGGGGGACACCCTTGCGTGGCACGGCACTCCTTGCGCGCATCAGCGCTGCACATGGCCAGCTCCACACGGGTCAAGGAGGCCCGGGGTTTGAACCCCGGACCTCCCATATGGTAGAATGACGCCCTAACCACTGGGCCAAAGTCCGTTTCCCGAGGGTCTATTTTTGAACTCTCATTTTCATTCTATTGATCAATGTATCTATCTTTATGCCAATACTCTGCTGTTTTTTTAAAGATTTATTTTATTTATTTCTCTCCCCTTCCTCCCCCCCCCCAGTTGTCTGTTCTCTGTGTCCATTTGCTGCATGTTCTTATTTGTCTGCTTCTGTTATTGTCAGCAGCACAGGAATCTGTGTTTCTTTTTGTTGTGTCATCTTGCTGTGTCAGCCCTCTGTGTGTGTGGTGCCATTCCTGGGCAGGCTGAACTTTCTTTTGCACTGGGTGGTTCTCCTTATGGGGTGCACTCCTTGCACATGGGGCTCCCCTACACAGGGGGCACCCCTGTGTGGCAGGGCACTCTTTGCGTGCATCAGCACTGCACATGGGCCAGCTCCACACCAGTCAAGGAGGCCCGGGATTTGAACCTCAGACCTCCCATGTGGTAGATGGATGTCCTAACCACTGGGCCAAGTCAGCTTCCTTTACCCTGCTGTTTTGACCACTGTAGCTATATACTACACTTCAGTATCGGGAGGCATGCATCTTCGATTTTGTTTTTCTTTTTTAGGATGTTTTTTATTATTAAGGAACACTTTCCCTTACAAATAAACTTGGTAATTGACTTTTTTTATATCTCTTAATTAGGCTGTTAGAATTTTGATTGGTATAGTGTTGAATATATAAATGGGTTTGAGTAGAATTGACATCTTCATGATGTTTGGTCTTCCAATGCATGAACACAAAATGTCCTTCCATTTGTTTAGGTCTTCTTTGATTATTTTTAGCAGTGCTTTGTAGTTTTTGGAATAAAGGTCCTTTACATTCTTGATTAAATTAATTTCTACATATTTGAATTTTTTGTTGCTATTTTTATTGACTTTGTAATAATATTACATTAAAAATATATATGTATATGAGGTCCCATTCAACCCCACCACCCCCACCCCACCTCTCCCCCCCCCAGCAACACTCATTATAAATAGAATTTTTTCTTTATTTCCTCCTCGATTTGCTCATTACTAGTACTTAGAAACACCACCTTTTTTTGGCATAGTGATTTAGTTTCCTGCCACTTCGCAGAACTCTTTTATTAGCTTAAAAGCTTTGTTGTAGATATGTCAGAATTTTCTAAATATAAGATCATGTCATCTGTAATAGGGTTTTATAAGTATTTTTTTATTTTTTAAAAGATACTTAGATTACACAAAATGTTACACACAAAAATATAAGGAACTCCCAAAATTTCCCCATCCCCACAATGTCCACTCTTCCCCACATTAACAAATTATTTCTTTGGAGTGGAACATTCATTGCAATTGATGAGCACATCTGAAGAACTGACAAAAGCATGGATTATAGTTAACACTGTACTTTACACTCTTTCCCACTCAACTCTGTAGGTTATGACAGGATATATAATGGCCTGTATCTTTCATTGCAATGTTACTCAGGACAATTCTAAGTCCTGAAAATGCACCTCTTTTTCCCTCTCCCAACCTTCAGCACCTCCAGTGTCTCCACATCAATGAAATAATTTCTTCCATTACTAGAATCACAATAAGCCTATAGTAGAATACCAGCAAGTCCACTCTAGTCCATTTTTTATTCACCAATCCTGAGGATTCTGGGATGGTGATACAACTCCACATCTAAATGAGAAGGGACCTTGATCTCATATGGCTGATGGATGGGACTCTTGCTTGCAGCTGAAGACACTCTCAGTTACTTGCTATGGTGGCTGTCCATCCTCACCTCTTTGTCAGTTGTCCAGGGTGAGTCCAATGAACTAGAAAGTAGGTATTGCATCTCCACTGAGGCTCAGGGCCCAGCCGACACATGGAAAGCCCAGAGATTCAAATCTCTTGGATGTATGCCTACCAATGTCAGCACCAACTATAGGTACAAATAGAAGGGACAGAGGAGGCATGTGTAGAGAAGTCACATCTAAGTCCAACTCTGTCACACTAGGTTGCACAAACTCCAAAGTAGGGCCCATTGGAGAGACACCAAACTCTGAAATCTACCTGCCATGACTCTAGGAACTGGGTGTCTCCAGAGCCCTCAGGAGCCCCACTGTTTGGGGTAGAATATACTTTGGTAGTCTATGAGATCCGGCTGAGGCATGCATGAGCATTACCTCTGGGATGACCTCACAACTAATTTCGAAGACTCTTAGCCATATAAACTCATTTGTCTTTACATTTCCCCCCTTTTATTCAAGGTCTTTTTCAAGTTGCATCACCAGCCAGTGCTTGGTAATAAACTCTCAGTGGCAGAGAAGCTTATCCCTGGGAGTCACATATGGTAATATATTTATATGCTGAGTTTGGCTTACAGAGAGGCCACATCTGAGTGACATGGAGGATCTCAGGGGGTAACTCTTAGGCACCCTACAACACTAGGCTAAGTTTCAATTTCAAGAGCAAAGGCTTATAAGCATAGTCATCAATATCAGGGGTCCATCAATGGACTATCCTTCTTCTCTAGTCATTGCCTCCATACTTGGGGAATGTTGATATTCTATTAGAGAATGTGGCAGAGCTTCCCAGGATGGGAATTCAATATTCTTTCAGTTATTGCATGAATCTCCACTCACTGTGACAATGCCCCATGAACATTCCAGCACATGTATATACCTCGCATGTATGTCCAGGTGAACTTCCTTCCATGTATCCCACATCACTGACACCCCACACCAATGATGCGCCTCCACCACAGTTGTAACCCTTCTGTGATACAAAACTTCTTCAAAATGAAGCCAATAATATCACCAAATGTAATTAATAGGAAAATGAAATAATAATAATGGGTTTAAACACAAGAAATAAAATATATAAACAGAAAAACAAAAACTAAAATAAAGTTTAAAAATTGAGGTATTCAAATAAAAAATATTTTTAAAAAATGAATACTTTTTTTTTGACATTTTGCCTTTCATCACTGTAATATCTGTTGTCCTGTATGTACAGTGGAATTTTCTTTCATTTCTTCCTCAGTGTCTTACTTTTTTCATTTTCTCATTTCTTTTAGGTCACAGTAAAGTCACAAACAGAATATAGAGGATTCCCATATACCCCAAATCCTCCCCCTTTCCCCCCTTCCCTATTAATAACCTTTTTACATGTGGATGGTACATTTGTTACAACTGATGTAGAAATATTGAAACATAGCTACTAACCATGGTCAATGGTCTACATTATGGTTTACACTTTAGACCATACATTTTTATAAATTTTTGATGAAATTTAACTTGGCCTATATCCATCATTGCAAGATCATGCAGAACACTTCCATCGTCCCCTAAATATCCCCCTTCCATATATTTTATTCTTCCCTCCCCCTCCCCATGGGGTCCACTGCAACCACCAGACTTCACTCCTTGAAGGACAAGATTCATAGATACTTGCAACAATGCTGAGGGCTTGACACACTAGTCTGTCTTTCCCTATAAGAAACTGTGTGTGCTCTCAAGAGGCACCCTCTCCTTATTTTGAGAACTTATTGGGCCTCCCCAGGATGGGAGTCTATTTCCCACTCATTATGTGGTTCTTTCCCCAATGATACAACACACTATGATGAAATGATCATTTGCCCTTTCTCTAGAAGACTGTCCCAGGTGCACCCTGTCCCAAATGACCCCCATTCAACACCCTAAACTAGTAACCCTTTTCATATTGCCAAAAGAGCTTTCTCAACATTGTAATTTCAGCCACATACCTACCAATCCCCAGTGTTTACCTCCTCCCTCCCTCAACAATCCCTCCAGTTCAATGGAGCATCCAACACATCCTCCCCACCCTGTCAAGCTTGCACTACCCAACCCAATAGTAACCCTGTACCCCTGCCATATTCCTTCACTGCACAACTACTCATTTCCACCTTTTCATAGATTTCACATATATGGGCATTAGCTAACAAACTTCTCCCTTTCTATTTCATGCAACCCTATTTTTCAGACCCTTGCTCTCTGTCATCTTGATTTGCTAAATTCATATCAGAGAGGTCATGTAATATTTGTCCTTCAAGACTTGACTTGCTTCATGCAATGTAATGTCCTCAAGATTCATCAGTTTTCCCATGCGTTAGTACTGTATTCTTTCTTATGGCTAATATCCCATTGTATGTATATACCACATTTTATTTATCCATTCATCTCTTGATGGGCATTTGAGCTGATTCCAACTTTTGGTAACAGTGAATAATGCTGCTGTGAACATTGGTGTGCATATAACTGTTTCTGTCCTTACTATCAATTCTTTTGGTTATATATCCAGCAGTGGAGTTGCTAGGTCATATAGAAAATCTATAGTTTCTTTTAGGAATTGCCAAAGTATCTTTCACAATGGCTGGGCCATTCTACATTCCCACCAGCAATTGATGAAGTTTCCCATTCCCCCACATTCTCTATATCATTTGTATTCCTCTGTTTTTTAATGGTCACCAGTTAAAATTATGTAAAATGGTATCTCATTGTAGTTTTGATTTGCATTCCCTAATAGCTAGTGATGTTGAGTATCTTTTCATGTGCTTTTTAGCCATTTGTATTTCTTCTTTTGAGAAGGGTCTGTTCAAATCACTTGCCCATTTTTAAAATGAGTTATATCTTTATTTTTGAGATACAGGATTTCTTTATATGTGCTCCATATTTGGCCCCTATATGGTTACCAAATACTTTTTCCCTTTGTGTG
Organism: Dasypus novemcinctus; assembly: GCF_030445035.2. NCBI lineage: Eukaryota > Metazoa > Chordata > Mammalia > Cingulata > Dasypodidae > Dasypus > Dasypus novemcinctus. The sequence goes on from NW_026688154.1 coordinate 598,003, forward strand.
GGCTGTCTTTTCACTTTCTTGGCATACCCCTTTGTGATGCAAAAGGTTTTAATTTTGAGGAGATCCCATTTATCTATTTTTTCTTCTACTGCTCATGCTTTGGGTGTAAAGTTTATGAAGCCATTTCCTATTACAAAATCCTGTAGATGCTTCCTAATATTATCTTCCAAGGTCTTTATGGTCTTGGCTCTTGTATTTAGATCTTTATTCCATCTTGCATTGATTTTGTATAAGGTGTGACATGGTGGTCCTCTGTCATTCTTTGGTTACGGATATTGAGTTCCCTGCCTTCAGTTTTATTGAGTATATACCAAGAAGTGGGATTGCTGGTTTTATGGTAATTCTATTTTTAACTTTCTGTGGCATTTCCAAGCTGGTTTCCAAAGAGTCTGTGCCATTTTACAATGCTGCTAGCAATATATTAGGATTTGTATTTCTTTGTATCTTCACCAACATTTACTATTTTTTGTTTTGTTAGTGATAGCCATCTAGTGGATGTTAACTGGTATCTCACTGTGGTTCGGATCTGCATTTCTCTGATAACCAATGATTTTGAGTATCTTTTCAGGCTTTTTGTATATCTCCTTTGGAGAAATTCTACTTAAATAACTAGTGAAGACTTATTGTCCTTGACTTCACTGCATTGGGAGTTTTTTTTTTCCTTAAGCAATTTTATTAAGATATATTCACATATTATATAATCCAACTAAAGTATTCATTAAATGGCTTTTCTAAAAATGAATGCATTGTGCATTCATCTCTGCACTCAATTTTAGGGCATTTTCATTACTCCAAAAAGAAAAGTCTCTTACCCATTAGGAGTCAGCAATCCCTCTGTCCTTCCCCTGCCATTCATAACCACTAATCTAATTCCATCTCTATAAATTTATTTTTATTTACATTTCATATAAATGAAGCCTAACAATATGTAGTACTTTGTGTTTGGTTTATTTCAGTCATTTTTTTTTACCATTGATAGAAAAATATTAATATTTTACTATTCTCTACAGTCCATTGAATGCTTTAGGTGTATTTTCACCCAAATACCACCCTATTTTTTAATATCATGTGATAGTAACATACATTTGTTCTGATTCAGGGAAGAATATGCTTAAATTTGTACTATTTTTTAATATACTTTAAAAAAATTTTTAAAGAAACGTAGATTACATAAATGTTACATAAAAAATTTAGGGGACTCCCATATGTCCCAATCCCTAGCCCTCATTTCCCACATCAATAATATCCTTAATTAATGTGGTACAATTGCCACAATTGATGAACACATCTTGGAACATGCCACTAAGTGTTGATTATAATTTACATTATAGTTTACACTCCCACATTTTTGTAAGTTATTACAAGATATATGATGGCCTATACCTGTCACTGCAATGTCATTCATGACAATTCCCACGTCCCAAAAATATCCCTAAATTATACCTATTTTTCCTTCTCCTTCCCCTCAGAACCTCCTGTGGCCACTGCCTCCATGTCAATGATAAGAGTTCTTCCATTGCTAGGATCACAATAAGTCTATAATAGAATAACAGTAAGCCTCCTCTTGTCCATTGTTCATTCCCCAATTCTGAGGATTCTGGGATGGTGAGGACCACTCTGTCTCTAGTTGAAAAGAGGCTTAGATCCCATGGGGTCAATGGATGGGACTATCTTGGGTGCAGTTGCAGACTCTCTGTTCCTTGAGATGGTTGTTGTCAATTATCATCTGGTTAGTTATCCTGGGTGAGCCAATGAACTGGAGAGTAGCTTTTGCAAATCTGTTGAGATTCAGGGCCCACCTGGTACATGGACAACCCAGAGATTTGAGTCTTTAGCACTAACTACAGGTTCAAATGGAAGAGGCAAAAGAACCATGTTAGGAAAACCACCACTGAGCCCAACTCTGTCATATAGAGCATAAATTCGAAGTAGGGCCTGCTGGTAGGGTGCCAAAATCCTGAGCTGTCTGCCCTGCCTATAGTGTCCATTTGTCAAGGAAGAGAAAAGGCAACCTACTCAATGAGAGAAAATATTTGATAACCATATATCTGATAGGGGCCTAATATCTAGAATTTTAAAAGAAACCCTACATCTCAAAAATAAAAGAAACATACAACCCATTTTTTAAATATGGGCAAGAGATTTGAATAGACACTTCTCTAAAGAAGAAATACAAATGTCTGAAAAGTGCATGCAAACATACTGAATATCACTAGCTATTAGAGAAATACAAATCAAAACTACAAGAGATATCATCTTACACACATTAGACTGGCAACTATTTAAAAAACAGGACTACAAGATTTGGAGAGGATGTGGAGGAATAGAAACCCTTATCCACTGCTGGTGGAAATATAGAATTGTGCAGCCATTGTGCACAGTTTGATGGTTCCTGTGCTATAGAAGCTAACTATAGAGGTGCCATATGATCCAGTAATCCTTCTGCTGGGAATATACATAGAAGAATTGGAAGCAGGTCCGCAAGCAGATATATGTACACCAATTTTCATATCGGCATTATTCGCTATTGCCAAAAGTTGGAAACAATCCAAATGTCCATCAAGAGATGAATGGGGGGAAACGGACTTTGGCCCAGTGGTTGGGGCGTCCGTCTACCACATGGGAGGTCCGCGGTTCAAGCCCCGGGCCTCCTTGACCCGTGTGGAGCTGGCCCATGCGCAGTGCTGATGCGCGCAAGGAGTGCCCTGCCACGCGGGGGTGTCCCCCGCGTAGGGGAGCCCCACGCGCAAGGAGTGCACCCATAAGGAGAGCCGCCCAGCATGAGGGAGGGAGCAGCCTGCCGAGGAATGGCGCCGCCCACACTTCCCGTGCCGCTGAGGACAACAGAAGCGGACAGAGAAACAAGACGCAGCAGGGGGACACAGAAAACAGACAACCGGGGGAGGGGAGGGGAATTAAATAAATTTAAAAAAAAAAGAGATGAATGGGGGGCAAGATTGCATCTGAGAGATAATCTCTCCTGCAAAGAAGAGGCTGAGTAGGGTTGGAGTCCTGCTGGACTAGGCTATCTCAGGTGCTTGCAGGGCAGGAGGTGTCTGGACATCAATTTAGTGGGATGGTGACAGAGGAGATTCTTGCAAGAGGTAGAATTTTGGGTCTCTTTCATGGAGGTTGGGTTTGTGGGTGAGACCCTTTCCCCTGGGTCTGGTGGCCCAGCACTGGGGATTCCTGAAGGCTTTGCTATGCTGGGGAGTTTCCAAGCCCTGAGTGGGCTGTTTCAGGGTCTTGCAGTGTGGGAGGGGTCTGGAAGTTGATTTGGTGAGACAGTGATGGAGGAGATTCTTGTGAGAGGTGGAATTTTGCATTTCTGACATGGAGGTCAGAGGTTCTGGGTGGAGCCCCTCCCCCTAGGGCTGGTGGCCAGGCCTTGGTGATCCCTGGAATCTTTGTCATGTGGGGTGTTCCCAAACCCTGAGTGGGCGGTTTCAGGGGCTTGCAGGGCAGGAAGTGTCAGGATGTCGATCTGGTGAGACAGTGACAGAGGAGATTCTTGTGAGAGGTGGAATTTTGAGTTTCTGACATGGAGGTCAGAGGTTGTGGGTAGGACCCCTCCCCCTAGGGCTGGCACCCAGCTGTGGGGATTCCTGAAGGCTGTGTTATGCTGTGGTGCTCCCAGGCATGCTGTTAACTGGATACAGGGCTCCCAGGTCTGTGTCCCCTAAACCCTGGTGGACCACACTTCAGAGACTCACACACCTTGAGTCTGCAATATCACAGACTTCCCATTCCTGAATATACCGAACCCTGAGGTCTATCTGAGGTCCTTGATTAACCTAGCCCTTGGAGTTTGTGTGTGGTTTTTTTTTCTCTCTCTCTCCCTGAACTTGGAGGAGTATACCAGCTGTCTTGGGGAGAGTCTAGGAAGAAAGGAGAGGTGAATCTGCTGAGAAAGCTCTATTTACCTAAACGTCCAGGGATAGGAAACTTGGTCTGGGAGAAGGTGGAGGCAGAAAATCAATTAGACCTCTCCTAGCACATCTAATGACGAGGAACTGTAGGAGATGCTATCCAAGCTTCCAGTAGCATATTTGGGGTTGCTGGTAAGGTGTAGGTGATCTCACATTGGAAATAAAGAGCTATAGTCTTCTGTGTTGAGTTGGTTCAAAAAGAACCTACTTGAATCTCCTACTGGACCTCTCAGGCAGCTTTCCTGCTGCCCTGGAAGAGAGAAGTGAGGAAAAGAGAAAGGGGGAAGGTCAGATCCTTAAGTGTATTATTTAACTGCAAAGTGATTCCTAGCTTAAAACGTTGGTTCTTTTTTTTTGTCTTGGTTGCTAATATTGCATTGTCTCCTGGTCTTTTCTCCCATTTTATCCCCCAAGGTCCTTTTTCATTTATTTAGTTTTTTTTCTCTTTTTCTTTTTCTTGCTTGTTTCCCTCCCTTTTCTTTGCCCATCCCCTTTCTCTCTTCTCTTTTCCTTCTTATTTTATTTTATTTAGATAATAGGTGCTGCAGGGAACATTTAACATTTGGCTGTGTTTCCTCATCCTCCATTTTCACTTTTCTGTATGTATTGATTTTGGCCACCTACACTATCCCCTTTCCCCCACATCTTTCTATCCTCCATCATCTACTGTTTCTCTTACATTCCACCTTCCTTTCTTTGGCCCCTTAATTGTCTGACATTTAATGTCTAATACCTTTTGTTTTCTGTCTTTTATCCACTCTTAATATTATTGTTTTTCTCTTTCCCTCTCTCATTAAAACACTGGCTTTTTATTTCATACTATATTCCTCCCCATATTCAGTTGACTGTCTCATTATAGGTACTTTACCTACTGCTATAACTCTACACAACTTACATGGGTCTAATATCCATTCTCCCAGATCTCACATTGTTGCTCTGATAACATTTATTACCTATACTACTTTATACATTTTCTTTTCTTACTCATTTTTGTTCCCTGGCCCTAATATTTTCGTTCAAAGTGAACTTAGCAAGCAACAAAAAAACAGAGTAAGAAGAACAAAGTGACAAAGAGAATACATAACACTTATGTATGAACAACAACTAATTGATCCGCAAGACTAGACAAGGAACTGATTAATCCCGTCAAGATAACATAATGACCAGACAGTAACAAAAAACTACAAACCAAACCAATAATCAGGAAAACATGGCTGAATCCAATGAACAAACTAAAAACCAGGAAGGGGAGCAGAACATTGGACAAATAATTAAAGATCTCAAAACATATATTAGAGACCAACTCAATGAAGCAAAGGAAGAGATTAACAAGATGAAGAAATCACTGGGAGAGGAAATTGCAGACATATGCAAAAAGATAACACATGATGGTGATGAACACCACAGTTCAAGAAATGAAAAATACACTCTCAGCAAATAGCAGCAGATTAGAAGAGGCAGAGCAGAGAATTAGTGACATGGAAGACAGTGCATCTGAAATCAAACAGAGAGTAAAACTGATTGATAAAAAGATAGAATAAATCCAGTTAGGACTTAGGGATGTGAATGACAATGCAAAATGCACAAACATATGTATTATATGCATCCCAGAAGGAGAAGAGAAGGAAAAGGGGAAACAAAGGGTGTTGGAGGAAATAATGGCTGAAAACTTCCCAAATCTACTGAGAGAGAGGGATGTACACGTCCAGGAAGCACAATGCACCCCAAACACCATAAATCCCAGCAGGCCCACCCCAAGACATATACTTGTCAAATTATCCAATGCTCAAGACAAAGAGAAAATTCTAAAAGCAGCAAGAGAAAAGAGAACCATCACATACAAGGGAGGCTCCATAAGATTAAGTGCTGCTTTCTCATCTGAAACCATGGAGGCAAGAAGGCAGTGGTATGATATAGTCAAGATAATAAAACAAAAACAAATTTCCAAACAAGAATACTCCACCCAGCTAAGCTAGCATTCAAAAATGATGGAGAGTTCAAAATATTCACAGATAAACCGAAATTAAAAGAGTATGCCAACAAGAACCCTGCCCTTCAAGAAATACTAAAGGGAGTTCTGCAGGAACAAAGAAAAAAACAGGAGAGACAGAGTTGGAGGAGAGTGTACAAGCAACAAAAAAGACAAAAAGAGAAGGAAAAAAACAAACAAAACATGACAAACACAAGTCCAAACAAAATATGGCTAACATAAATAATTCCTTGAAGGTAATAACACTGAATGTCACTGGATTAGACTCACCTGTCAAAGGATTCAGACTGGGAGATTGGATAAGGAAATATGACCCATCTATATGCTGTCTACAAGAAACACATCTTAGACCCAGGGATTCATGGAGGTTGAAAGTGAATGGCTGGAAAACAATCTTACAAGCAAACGATAACCAAAAACGGCAGGTGTAGCTATATTAATATCAGACAAAATAGACTTTGAATGTGAAACAATTGTAAGAGACAAAGAAGGACACTATATATTAGTGAAAGGGATAATCTTTCAAGAAGGAAGAACAATCATAAATATTTATGCTCCTAACAAGGGCACCTCCAAATACATGAGGCAAACACTAGAAAAACTAAGTGAAAGAATAGATGCCTCTACAATTATACTGGGGGACTTTAATACACCACTATCAGCTTTGGACAGAACATCTCAAAAGAGAATCAATAAACAAAAACTCTGAACAGCATATTAGAGGAGCTGGACTTAATAGACATACAGATCATTATACCCGAATACAGCAGGATAAATATTTTTCTCAAGTGCACATGGATTATTCTCCAAGATAGATCACATGTGAGGCCACAAAGAAAGTCTCAATGAATTCAAAAAGATCAAAATCATACAAAACAATATCTGTACCAGGAGGGAAGGAGGGCCCAACAGTGGGCTCCTGATACTAGTGGCTATGCTTTTGAGCCTATACAACTGCAATAAGAATGGGGCCTGGAGTAGCACTGTGCCTGGGAGTTTCCTCCTGACAGCCTTCATGTTACTCAAATGTGGCCACTCTCACAGCCAAACTCAGGATGTAGATGCAGTGCATTCCCCCCAGCGTGGGACATGACACCCGGGGATGAGCCTCCCTGGCACCGAGGGATCACTACCACATATCAGCTGAAGATGCAACTAGAAAATGACCTTGAATTAAAGGTTCAATATGGATCAGCAGAATATCCCTGTCTACATATAATAACATGACTTCAAAATGCTGTTTGACCTAGTGTAAGGGGGAAATGGAAAGGAGAAATGAGATTATAAGGCTATGAGTCTCTAAAAAAGAGTCTGGAGATTGTCAGAAGGAATGCCCTTATGCACAACTGAGCAGAGTCTAAGAGATGGATAAAGTAGATACAACCCCAGGTATTGGTTCTTTTGAGGGATAAAGAGACCCACGGGTTCTATGGTCATGGTGGATGGGGTTCACTGCCATGGCAGATGGCCCTTCTTTGGAGCTGGTGTTTCTGTGTGATGGAATTGGACTCAGAGGGGATCTCTTCTCACAAGACTTGCATGCTACTTTATTGGAATTGTAGTTGATGCTGGGGTTTAAGATATATTTAGGGGACTTGAATCTCTGGACTGATAATATGACACCCAGGCCCAGAGCCTCAACAGACTTCAGCTCCTACACTTTGATTTATTGGACTTACCCCACTCAGGTAACATGGAGTTGAAGAAGGTCAACCACCACACCATGGAGCCTAGAGTGTCTACAACTGAAAGCAGGAGGAGTGCATCCAGTATCCATGTGGAATCTAAGCTCCCACTTGATAGATGTGCAATGGACACAACCAATCCAATGTCCACAGAGAAAATGTGGAATGGGTGTGGGAAGGGTAGCCATGGTGGCTGCTGGGTTTGGGGAATGGGAGGAAGAGATGAGATGTGGAGGCGTTTTCAGGACGTGGAATTGTCCTGGGTGGTGCTTCACGGACAATTACGGGACATTGTAGATCCCCCCAGAGCCCACTAGATGGAACGTGGGAGAGTGTGGGCTATGATGTGGACCATTGATTTATGGGGTGCAGTGATGTTCAGAGATGTACTTACCGGGTGCAATGGATGTGTCACGATGATGGGAGAGAGTGTTGCTGTGGGGGGAGTGGGGGTGGGGGCTTTGGGGTTTATTGGGACCTCATATTTTTTTAATGTAATTTTTAAAAATAAATAAATAATTTTAATAAAAAAAATAGGATCACACACAAAAAAAAACATCTGTGACTACAGTGGAGTGAAGCTGGAAATCTGCAACGGCCAGTGGCCCAGATTTCACACCAAGATATGGAAATTAAACACCACACTCTTTGAAAAACAGTGGGTCAAAGAGGAAATCTCAAAAGAAATTAATAACTACCTTGAAACTAATGAAAATGATAACATAACCTACCAAAACTAATGGAATGCAGCAAAAGCAGTACTGAGAGAGAAATTTATAGCCATAAATTCATACATCAAAAGAGAAGAGCAAAAATGGAAGAACTAACTGCACATTTGGAGAAATTAGTAAAAAAAAACACAAAGTAACCCAACAGGAAGAAGAAAGAAAAGAACAAAAACAAAAGGAGAACTAAATGAAATAGAAAATAAGAAAGCACTTGAAAATATAAACAAAATGAAGAGCTGGTTCTTTGAGAAGATCAATAAAATTGACAAAACCTTAGCTAGACTAACAAAGAAAAAAAGAGAAGATGCAAATACACAAAATAAGAAAGGAGAAAGGAGATATCACCACTGACCCCACAGAAATAAAGACTATCATGAGAGGATGCTTTGAAAAACTATATTCCAACAAAAATTACAACTCAGAGGAAATGGACAATTCCTAGAAACACATAAGCAGCTTATATTGATGAAAGAAGAAATTGATGATCTCAACAAACCAATCAAAAGTAAAGAGATAGAATCAGTCATTAAAAACCTCTCAACTAAGAAGAGCCCTGGGCCAGACAACATCACTGGTGAATTCTACAAAGCATTCCGGAAAGAACTAATACCAATCCTGCTGAAACTCTTCCAAAAAATCAAACCAGAAGGAACATTACCTAACTCATTCTATGATGCCAACATTACCCTAGTACCAAACTCAAACAAAGACATCACAAGAAAGGAAAATTACAGACCAATTTCTCTAATGAACCTAGAAGCAAAAATCCTCAAGAAAATACATGCCAACTGTATTCAACAACACATTAAATGAATTATACAGCATGACCAAGTGGGATTCATTCCAGGTATGTAAGGATGGTTCAACATAAGAAAATCAATCAATGTAATACACCACATAAACAGATTGAAGGGGAAAAAATCACATGATTATATCTATAGATGCAGAAAAAGCATTTGACAAAATACAGCACACTTTCTTGATGAAAACATTGCAAAAGATGGGAATACAAGAAAATTTTCTGAACATGATAAAGAGTATATATGAAAAACCCACAGCCAACATCATTTACAATGGTGAAATCCTAAAATCCTTCCCTCTCAGATCAGGAACAAGACAAGGATGCCCACTATCACCTCTTCTATTTAACACTGTCTAAGAAGTACTTGCTTGAGCACTGAGGCAAGAACCAGATATAAAAGGCATTCAAATTGGAAAGGAAGAAGTGAAAATATAATTATTTGCAGATGACATGATCCTATACATTGAAAACCCTGAGAGGGCTACAACAAAGTTTCTAGAACTCATAAATGAGTTTAGCAAAGTCACAGGTTATAAATCAATGTGCAAAAATCAGTAGCATTTCTGTACACCAATAATGAGCAAGCTCAGGAGGAAATCAAGAAATAAATACCATTTACAATAATAAATTAAAAAATCAAATACGTAGGAATAAATTTAAAGATGTAAAAAACTTATACACAGAGAACTACACAAGACTATACAAGGAAATCAAAGAAGACCTAAATAAATGGAAGAACATTCCCTGTTCATGGATAGGAACACTAAATATTATCAAGATGTCTATCCTACCAAAACTAATCTACACATTCAATGCAATCCCAATAAAAATCAATACAGCATTCTTTAAAGAACTAGAATAACTAGCTATGAAATTTATTTGGAAAGAAAAGAGGCCCCGAATAGCCAAAGACATATTGAAAAAGAAAAACGAAATTGGAGAAATCACACTACCTGACTTCAAAACATACTACAAAGCTACAGTAGTGAAAACAGCATGATATTGGCACAAGGAGAGACACACAGACCAATGGAACCGAATTGAGATTATGATAGAGATCCTCAAATATATAGTCATATAATATTCGATAAAACCACCAAGCCCTCTCAACTGGGAAAGAATGGCCTATTCAACAAATGGTGCCTGGAGAACTGGATATCTGATATGTAAAGAATGAAAGAGGATTACCATCTCACACCTTATATAAAAATCAACTCAAGATGGATCAAAGACCTAAATATAAGAGCCAAGATGATAAAGACTTTGGAAAGCAGTGTAGGGAAGCATATACAAGACCCTGTAATAGGAAGTGGCTTCATGAACTTTACACCAAAAGCACGAGCAGCAAAAGAACAAATAGATAAATGTGACTTCCTCAAATTAAAGCCTTCTGTACCTCAAAGGATTTTGTCAAGAAAGTGAAAAGAGAGCCTACACAATGGGAGAAAATATTTCATAACCATATATCTGATAGGAGACTTATATAACCTGCATATATAAAGAACTCCTATATCTTGAAAAGAAAAAGACAATGAACCCATTTTAAAATTGGGGAAAAGATTTAAACAGATACTTCTCCAAAGAAGAAATACAAATGGCTAAAAAGCACATGAAAAACTGCTCCAAATCTCTAGCTATCAGGGAAATGCAAACCAAAACTACAATTAGATACCATCTTACTCCCATAAGATTGCCAGCTATGAAAAAAACAGAAGACTGCAAATGCTGGAGAGGATGTGGAGGAATGGGAACACTCATCCACTGCTGGTGGGATTGTCAAAGAATCCAGCCATTGTGGAGGACATTTTGGCGGTTTCTCTAAAAACTAGCCATAGATTTTCCATATGACCCAAATGCCCATCAACAGATGAATGGATAAATAAAATGTGGTATACACATACAACTGAGTACTACTCAGCTATAAGAATGAGTACACTAAAAAACACACGTGATAACATGGTTGAATCTTGAGAAACTCATGTTGAGTGAAGCAACCCAGGCATTGAAGGACAAATACTACATGACCTCAATGATATGAAATAAGTAAACCAAGCTGCCTCAGAGAGCTAGAGACTGGATGATAGGCTTAAAAGAAATTGGGGTGTAGAGGAAGGATGTAACAAGACACCTACATGGGGGAAATCTATGATAAGCTGGAGGTAAGTATTTGTACAAGGAAGGGATAAAATTGGGGCATAGGTTTACCTTTGTGTGGGGCTTTGCAGGCTTGAGGGGGGCTAGGGATGGGAAGATGGGTAATATTACCCAAGAAATTGCAGAGAGGGTAGGGCAACATACAAACATAGGAGATTGTTAGGTATTTGGTTGAGAGTATAATGCTGAGAAAACTTTTTAAAAAATATAATAAGGATCATTACCTGTTTAAGATGCTTAAAGGAGATAATCAGATGCAGGACAGGCTCCTAGGGAATATGTGAATGCTCATTTTGCCATAGTGGGTTATATCATTGGATAGAGATCCATATAATGAGAGTGAAAGTATACCCACACACTGGGGAGGACTGATGCCCTTAAACAGAGGGAATTGTATCTCTCAAGAGAAATAGTGGCTCCCAGTGCATTAGGGAAGTTGATCATATCAAGCCCTCAACACTGTTGCAAGTATCTCTGAACATGACCCTTCAAGCAATGAAGATTGACTGTCACTGTGGGCCCTAAGGGGAGGGGGAAAGAGGTATTGAATAGATGGAACCAATGTAACTGTGTGGGCAATAGAAGTGTTCCACAAGAGTACACAAGGATGTATATAAGACATAAAATTACACCAAAAATATATAGGGGCTGATAGGCTAAAATGTAAATCATAATGTAAAACATAAGATAACTAAAAATTTAGAAAATTGTATCATCGAAAATATAAACCACAAGGAAAACCCAAATGTTACCTTGTTTGAAAGCTATTGTCTCAATATCTGTACAACAGTTTCAGTAAATATAGTATGAATATGTAAAAAGATTATTGCTGTGGAAGGGAAAAGGTTTTATGTTGGATATGTGGGAGTACTGTATATTGTATACATCAATTACTGTGATCTAAAACTTTTGTGAAGATAAGGTTAATTAGAAAAAAGAAAAGAGAAAGAAAGGACATAGACAGTGAGGAAAAGACGGAAGCATTTGCCTTGCCAATTTGCATACAGGGTCACACTTATTGTAGTGATGGAAGGCAAAACATCAAAAACAAAGCTTTTGCATTTTTAAATTTTTTGATACCCCAATTTATTTTTACCTTAATTTTTCTAAAAATTAATATGTATTCTATATCTAAACTTTAAACTCATCACTATATTCCATTTTACTATTAATGGAACCTGGCAATATATTGGGCTTCACTTTCCAAGAAGTTTTGGATCACAGAGAGGTTCAACAATGGAAGGGGAGGAATACTGGTGTGGGATGTTATTGACAGGGAACACATGGTTGGCATGGATTTCTACAGGGCATATACCCAGGGTGCATAAAAATGTTTGGATATTTTCATAGTGGATATAAATTAAAAACAACTGAGGGAGTGCTGAGTTCCTAGCCATGGGAGCTCTATCACAGTCCCTAAAGAAACAGCAACAATCCCCCAAGTGCAATGGCAAAGACCAAAAGAGAATGAAGGTCCAACAAGGAGACCTTGACACTAATGATTATGCTTGTGAGCCTGTGCACCTGAAATAAGAACAAAGCCTAGAGCTGCAGGGTGCCTAAGAGTTACCTCCTGAGAGCCTCCATACTGCTCAAATGTGGGCAGTCTCAAAGCCAAACTCAGCTTATAAATGTGTTGCCTTCCAGCATGGGACATGACTTCCAGGGATGAGCCTCCCTGGCACCAAGGGATTACTACCAAGTACCAGCTGATGATGTAACTAGAAAATGACCTTGAATAAAAGGGTCAACTCAGACCAGCAGAATATCTCAGTCTACATATAATACCAGGAGTTAAAAATACATTTTGACCTGAATCAAGGGGGAAATGGAAAGGACAAATGAGTTTATATGGCTATGAGTCTCCAAAAAGAGCCAGGAGGTTATCAGAGGGGTTGCCCTTATGCACACCTGAGCAGAGTCCCAGAGACAGATAAAGTAGATACAACCCTGGGTATTGGTTCTTCTGATGGCTACAGAGACCCACAGCTTTTATGGTCATGGCAGATGGAGTTTAGTGCCATGTCAGTTGGCCCTGCTTTGGAGTTTGTGTTTCTGTGTGATGGAGCTGGACTCAGATGTGATATTTGTCCAAAGCCTCTCCTTTTACTTTTACCAGAACTGTAGTTGGTGCTGGGGTTTAATATATACCCAGGGGACCTGAATCTCTGGACTGACTATGTGACAGCCAGGCCCTAAGCCTTAACAGACTTGCAGCTCCTACACTCTGGTGTATTGGACTTACCCCTCTCAGCTAACATGGAGTTGAAGAAGGTCAACCACCACACCAGGGAGCCAAGAGTGCCTACAACTGAAAGCAGGAGGATTGCAGCCTGCATCCATGTGGAATCTAAACCCCCACTTAATATAGATGTGGAGTGGACACAACATTCCAAGGTCCACAGGATGGAGGAATAGAGTATGGATTAGAGTGGACTTACTGATATTCTATTCATGAACTATTGTGATTAGTAATAAAAGAAAATGTGGCATTGGTGTGGAGAAAATGGCCATGGTGGCTGCTGGGGATAGGGAATGGGAGGAAGAGATGTGATGTGGGGGCATTTTCAGGGGTTGGAGTTGTCCTGGTGGTGCTGAGGGGACAGTTATCAGACATTGTATGTCTTCCCATGGCCCACTGGGTGGAATGTGGGAGAGTGTGGGCTATGATGTGGACCACTGACCATGAGGTGCAGTGGTGCTCAGAGATGTATTCACCAAATGCAATGAATGTCTCATGATGATGGAGGAGATTGTTGTTATGGGAGAAGTGTGGTGAGGGGGTGGGAGGTATATGGGGACCTCATATTTTTTTAATGTAATATTAAAAAAATAAATTGAAAAAAAATTATAATAACCATGTAAAAAATGATAAAATTTCTCATTAAAAAAAAAGAGATGAATGGATAAGTTGTGGTATAGACATACAATGGAATATTACTCAGCTAATAATCATTTTCTCAATTATATAGAGATTTAATTCATATAGATACAAGCCAGACCATTCACCTGTTCACACCAGTACACTTTGACAAAGGCCTACCCCAATGAAACCAACAAACCAACCAAAGAATTTTTCCTTCATGCCCCTTTACAGTCAATACCTGCCCACCCCCAGTATTTCTCACACCTGCTGGGAAGAGACCAAACTTGGTCCTCTTCTTTTACAGGACATCATTTTTTCAGTTATAATGAGCTTTGTAACTTCAATCCATTGTGCCTACTGATAAAGTTTTCTGCTTCCATTGCAAACTCCTCCTTCTTGTATCTATTTCATTTAATAACATGTAATTTAAAAATGATCAAAATATGTTTTCAGGAGTACAGTAGATGCATTATCATGGTACATTGAGAAAACTGGCACTGAGAGTTTAACTGAATCAAAGATGTTCACATGAAAAGGGTACTTGGGATTGAAATCAGGAGCTGACCAATTTCAAATTTCATGCTTGCTTTTTTTCTCTAATACTCATTTTCCTCACCTTTGAATGGCAATAATTACATGTGTTTATGAGGACATACCTATGAATTTTCTAATGGGTCCAGGCAATCAGTGAGTAGTTGATACTGCTTTTATTATCTTAATAGGAGTCAGAGAAAGTTGAGAATGTTTATTGTCACATACACATACGTTCTATCCCTCTCTCTCTGTCTCATACCCACCCACAGACACACATGTGCACAAGCACAGAAACACACACAGCTGCTTTCTGAAAGATCATGGCAAGTAATGCAACTCCCGCTTTTCCTGTTTGGGCCGTTGGAATGTGTCCTGGTGCTTAGAAAGACCAGGAACAAAGAGGAATCCCAGAGAAACAGAGCCATGGCCTAGTTGAGTGGTGGCTGCAAGAGTCTGCTGGGGATCATGTGACCTCTGTGGGGACCAAGTGACCCTTGCACTCAAGTCCGTGTCTTCTTATCTTCAGCAGCATCTCCATGAGCAAGTCCTAAACATGACTCAGTGTTCCAGTGACCTTCAGGTCTCTGGGCAAAGGGCCAAATGATCCCCCTCAGATGTCATCTTCCAGAGAAGAATGGTAGTTCACAGAAGCATATATTTTCTGAAAAACAATTCATTTATTGTAGACTTGCAACTGGAATGAAATGTTTGTAGTGTCCTTCCTTCTCTGTTGCCTACCCCAAAACCATAACCAAATCTCCTAGAAGGCTGCAAGTGGTTTTTGTCTGAATTACAGTTTTTCTAAATAGAGACCTAACAGGAATTAGGCATATAAGCTACTATAGAATGTGTAGATGGAAGGCAATCATCAAGTAATCTTGGAAATTTCCATCTGTGCCCTGGATATAGACAACCCCCTGCAGGTGAGGAATGAAGCTCAGTAGGCATTGTAGGGTCAGGAGAAGGGTCAGCCTCACAGAATTAAGGAACACACCAGAATGTGGAAATGAAAATTGAGACGTGCCTGAGACCTAGAGGAAACCGTGCAGGCTGTGAAGGATCACTCCTATAATGGATCTACTGCTACTTGATTCCTTAAGTGAGACTGATAGCTAGAATATACACTTCATAAAAATTTCTTCACTTAAGCAGCTCTGGGTCTTCCCAGACATAAATGAACTAGTTTTCAATCAGTCTAATTTTAGAAGCTTACACTTTGCATCTGGTTCCCTGAAGAATATTAACCAAACCTTCTCAATTTTGCTTACTGGAATAAAAACCTCAAAGCAAAACCAAACAGAATGGTGTCAGGTGTATCTTGTGACCCAGGAAATCTGTAACTTACCTCAGAGGATAAAAACCTTGATATCCTTGAGTGCTCACTGAGAAAGGAGTCATGGAGACTGGCATGTAAGCACCTGCACAACACTTTCTAAACTCTGACTTATTTGGTGCTGAAACCAAGGACAAGGTGAATGTGCTTGAGAGAACACAGGCCTGAGAAATTGCATGTATCCTCCTCACAAGGCCCCTGGAATATCTAGTCCTCACTATGTTTGTTTTTTTACTTGTTTTACTTCTCCCCTAGCCCTCTCCTTTGCCTATAAAAACCCTGGCTCCCACTCTCACTTTGAACAGGTTTTGGGAAGATCCCCCAGTTCCTTGCTTGTGCACTCATATAAATCACCTCCTCACAGAGACCTGTATCTCCTTGTGGCACAGGACTGGGGGTGGAGGGGCCTTCTGTTGGAAATGCCCCTGCACAGGGTAACAAGATCCCAGAAGATTCTGTTTGGTGGTGCTAAGTTCACAGCGGTTTTCTTTCTGTTGCTCACAGCTGCAAGTCTCCTGACCACAGTTCTCAGCCCACTTTCATGTCATGATTTTTCACATAGCTGTGTTCCAAGTGGTGTCCCAACTTGGGTTACCATGTTTGAGCATGAAAGTTGATGTTTTACGAAATATAAAAATAACTTACCTTGGCAACAAGCTTCTTGGTATTTCTCAGTTACTTGTGCTAAAATCATCAGATCATGACTCAGAAAGGAAATTGGGAAGGGGAAGGTTAGAATAACAAGCTAGGAGAGGCAGGGCAAGATGGTGTCTGAGTGAGTGCACCTTACAGTCTCTCCTGCAAAGAGGTGGCCAAGTGGGGATGGGGTCTTGCCAGAGTGGGCTGTCTTGGGGGCTTGCAGGGTGGAGGGTGTGTGGATGTTGATTTGGAGAGACAGTGACAGAGGTGGCATTTGCTAAAGGTAGAATTGCGGGTTACAAGTACAGAGGTTGGAAGCTGTGGGCTGGTGGGACCCTTCCCTCTGGGGCTGGCAGCTGCGGTATGCCCTGAGAACTGTCGGTTGTGCAGCAGTATTCCTGGGCCCCATGGTCCCTGGATGTGTGGTGCCCAGGTCAGTGTCCCCTGAGGCCCCATAGCCCGTGTTCCACGGGCCTTCATACCCTAGGTTTGCAGTGTCCCAGATTTTCCTTTCCCTAGTCCAGCACTCCTGGAGGTCTGGGATTGCCCTAGCCCTCCAGTTTTGGACTGATTCTGTGGGTGGGAGGGATTTGGTGGGGGGTGCAGCAGGGGGGCCTGGCTAATATGGGTTCAATATTCTGGTGATTCCCCCCACTTCTGTTCTTTTTATTTTTCCACTTGGAGGAGCATACCGGCTAGCTTGGGGAGAGCCTGGGAAGAAAAGAGTGGTGAATCTGCTGAGAAAGCCTATTCACCTAAATACCCTGGGATAGGAAACTTGGTCTGGGAGAAGGTGGACTCAGAAAATCAACTAGCCCTCTTGTAGCACACCTTAAGGAGAGGGACTGAAGGAGGTGCATTCCAAGGTTCCAATAGCATACTTGGGGTTCCTGGTGAGGTGTGGGTGCTCTCTCTCTGGAAATTAAGTCATTGTTTTCTGTATGGAGCTGGTTCAACAAGAACCCTCTCGAATCTCCTACCAGACCTCTCAGGTAGCTTTCCTGCTGCCCTGGAAGAGAAGTGAGAAGGGAGAAAGGCCAAATGTCAGATTCCTAAGCATTTTATTTAAATGAAAAGAGGATTCCCTTGCTCGAAGCTTTGTCTGATATTTTCATGGTTTCGGTTCTTTTTCCTTCCTCTTTATCCCCTGAAGGCCCTTTTTTCTGTTTTTCTTTTTCTCTCTTTTTCTTCTTGTTGCTTGCTTCCCCCTCCCTTTTGTCCCTTTTTTCCTTTTCTTTCTTTCTCTTCTTTTTTATTCTTTTTATATTAGGTGCTGCAGGGAGCACTTCACATTTGCTGTATTTCTTCATTCTCAACTTTCTCTTTTCTGTGTGTATTGATTTTGGCCACCTACACTATCCCCTTTCCTCTACATCTTTCTATCCTGCATCATTTATTGTTTCCCTTACATTACACCTCTCTTTGTTTGCCTCCCTATTTTTCTGACTTTTTATTTCTAATACCTTTGTTCTGTTTTCTGTCTTATATTCACTCTTTATATTATTGTCCTTTCTTTTCTCTTTCCATCTCTCCTGAACACAGTGGCCTTTTAATTCATAATATATTCCTCCCCACATTCAGTTTCTGTCTCATTATACATTCTCTGCTTTACTTACTGTTATAACTCTACAGAGCTTACATGAATCTAATATCCATTCTCCTAGATCTCACATGTTTCTTCTGTTAATACTTACTATAGTAGTATATCAATACTACTAGGGAAACGGACTTTGGCCCAGTGGTTAGGGCATCCGTCTACCATATGGGAGGTCCGCGGTTCAAACCCCAGGTCTCCTTGGCCCGTGTGGAGCTGGCCATGCGCAGTGCTGATGCGCGCAAGGAGTGCCGTGCCACGCAGGGGTGTCCCCCGCGTGGGGAGCCCCACGTGCAAGGAGTGCGCCCGTGAGGAAAGCCGCCCAGCGTGAAAAGAAAGAGCAGCCTGCCCCAGGAATGGCACCGCCCACACTTCCCGTGCCACTGACGACAACAGAAGCGGACAAAGAAACAAGATGCAGCAAATAGACACCAAGAACAGACAACCAGGGGAGGGGGGGAAATTAAATAAATAAATAAATCTTTAAAAAAAAATACTACTATTATTCATTTTCTTTTCTTACTCCTTTTGCTTTCTCTGGCCCTAATATTTTCCTTCAAGTGAACTTAGACAACAACAAGGAAATAGAATAAGAACAAAGTGACAAAGACTTAACACACACAAAAACAACTAATTAAACCCCTCCACAAAGAAGCTAAGCAACTGATTAAACCTGTCAAGATAAAATGATGACCAGACAGCAACAAAAAACTACAAACCAAACCAATAATCAGGAAAACATGCACCAATCCAATGAACACAGTAAAAAGCAGGAAGAGGAGCAGAACATAGAACAAGTAATTAAAGCTCTTGAAACATATATTAGGGACCAATTCAATGAAGGGAAGGAAGAGATTAAGAATATGAAAAAAACACTTGGGGAGAATACAGAAGAAATTGATATACACAAAAAGATAATGGATATGATGGTGATGAACAACACAATTCAAGAAATCAAAAATACACTCTCAGCAAATAACAGAAGACTCAAAGAGGCAGAGGAGAGAATTAGTGATATGGAAGACAGTACATCTGAAATCAAAGAGATAGTAGAACTGATAGATAAAAAGATAGAAAAAATCCAGCAGGGACTGAGGAAATTGAATGATGATGCAAAACACACAAACATACACATTATAGGTATCCTAGAAGGAGGAGAAGGGAAAGGGGACAGAAGGGGTAATGGAGGAAATAAAGGCTGAAAACTTCCCAAACCTATTGAGGGAAATGGATGTACATTATTCAGGAAGCACAACGCACCCCAAACAGCGTACATCTCAACAGGCTTACCCCAAGACATACACTTGTCAAATTATCCAATAATCAAGACAAAGTGAAAACACTAAAAGTAGCAAGAGAAAAGAGAGCCATCACATACAAAAGAGGCTCCATAACATTAAGCACTGATTTCTCATCTGAAACCATGGAGGCAAGAAGGCAGTGGTATGACATAGTCAAGGTCCTAAAAGAAAAAAATTTCCAACCAAGAATACTCTACCCAACAAAGTTAGCATTCAAAAATGATGGTGAGTTCAAAATATTTACAGATAAACAGAAACTAAGAGAGTATGCCAACAAGAATCCTGCCCTTCAAGAAATACTAAAGGGAGTTCTGCAGGAAGAAAGAAAAAAACAAGAAAGACAGAGTTGGAGCAGAGTGTAAGAGCAACAAAAAAGACAAACACAGATAAAATCAAACAAAATATGACAAACACAAATCCAAAGAAAATATGGCTAACATAAGAAATTCCTTGAAAATATTAACACTGAATGTCAATCAATTAAACTCACCTGTCAAGAAACTCAGACTGGAAGATTGGATAAGGAACTATGAACCATCTATATGCTCTCTACAAGAAGCGCATCTCAGACCAAGGGATTCAAGGAGGTTGAAAGTGAATGGTTGAAAAACAATCTTACAAACAAACAATGGCAAAAAAAGGGCAGGAGTAGCTATATTAATATCAGACAAAATAGACTTTAAATGCAAAACAATAGTGAGAGACAAAGATGGACACAACATATTAGTGAAAGGGATAATCTTTCAAGAAGAAAGAACAATCATAAACATTTATGCTCCTAACAAGGGAGACTTGAAATATGTGAGGAAACACTGGACAAACTAAGTGAAGGAATAGATGCTTCTACAATTATAGTGGGGGACTTTAATACACCACTATCAACTTTGGACAGAACATCTCAAAAGAGAATCAATAAAGGAGCAAAGACTTTTGAACAATATATTAGAGGAGCTGGACCTAACAGACATATATGGAACATTATACTCAAATATAGTAGGGTATACATTCTGCTCAAGTGCACATGGATCATTCTCCAAGATAGACCACATGCTAGGCCACAGAAAAAGTCTCAATGAATTCAGAAAGATTGACATCATACAAAATAATTTCTCTGACCACAGTGGAATGAAGTTGGAAATCTGCTAGGGCCAGGGACCTAGATTTGGCACCAAGAATGGAACTTAAACAACACACCCTTATAAAAACAGTGGGTCAAGGAGGAAATCCCAAAAGAAATTAATAACTACCTTGAAACTATTGAAAATGATAACACAACATACCCGAGCTTATGGGATGCAACAAAAGCAGTACTGAGAGGGAAATTTATGGCCATAAATTCATACATCAAAAAAGAAGAGCTAAAATTGAAGAACTAACTGCACACTTGGGGGAATTAGTAAAAAAAACCAACAAACTAATTCCAAAGGAAGAAGAAAGAAAGACATAACAAAGATAAGAGCAGAACTAAATGAAATAGAAAATAAGAAAGCACTTGAAAAAATAAAACCAAGAGCTGGTTCTTTGAGAAGATCAATAAAATTGACAAACCCTTAGCTAGACTAACAAAGAAAAAAGTAGAGAAGATGCAATACACAAAATAAGAAAGGAGAAAGGAGATATCACCACTGACCCTACAGAAATAAAGACTATCATGAGAGGATACTTTGAAAACTATATTCCAACAAGAAGGACAATTTAGAGGAAATGGACAAATTCCTAGAAACAATAAACAGTCTACATTGACAAAAGAAGAAATTGATGATCTCACCAAACCAAACACAAGTAAAGAAATAGAATCAGTCATTAAAACCTCCCAACTAAGAAGAGCCCTGGGCCAGACAGCTTCACAGGTGATTCCACCAAACATTCCAGAAAGAACTAACACCAATCTTTCTTAAATCTTCCAAAAAATTGAAATAGAAGGAACATTGCCTAATTCATTCTATTATGCCAAGATTACTCTGGTACCAAAGCCAAACAAAGACACCACAATAAAGGAAAATTACACACCAATCTCTGTAATGAACGTAGACATGAAAATCCTCAACAAAATACTTGCTAATTGTATTCAACAACACATGACCAAGTGGGATTCATTCCTGGTATGCAAGGATGGTTCAACATAAGAAACTCAATTAATGTAATATATCATATAAAAGATTGAAGGGGGATGGCAGACTTGACCCAGTGTTTAGGGCATCCATCTACCACATGGGAGGTCCGTGGTTCAAACCCTGGGCCTCCTTGATTTGTGTGGAGCTGGACCATGTGCAGTGTTGATGCACACAAGGAGTGCCATGCCATGCAGGGATGTCCCCCACATAGGGGAGCCCCATGCACAAGGAGTGTACCCCATAAGGAGAGCCGCCCAGCATGAAAGTGCAGGCTGCCCAGGAATGGTGCCGCACACATGAAGAACTGACACAACAAGATGGCGCAACAAAAAGAAACACAGATTCCCATGTTGCTGACAACAACAGAAGTGGACAAAGAAGATGCAGCAAATAGACACAGAGAACAGACAACCACTGTGGTGGGGGGAAGGGAGAGAAATAAATAAATAAATCTTAAAAAAAAAAAAAAAACCACAGCTAACATCATTTACAATGGTGAAATCCTAAAATCTTTCCCTCTAAGATCAGGAACAAGACAAGGATGCCCATTATCACCCATTCTATGTAACATAGTCTTAGAAGTACTTGTTCAAGCACTGAGGCAATCACCAGACATAAAACGCATCCAAATTGGAAAGAAAGAAGTCAAAATTTCACTATTTGCAGATAATGTGATCGTATACATAGAAAACCCTGAGGAGTCTACAAGAAAGCTTCTAGAACTTATGAGTTCAGTAAAGCCACAGGTTACAAGATCAATGTGCAAAAAATCAGTAGCATTTCTATACACCAATAATGATCAATCTGAGGAGGAAATCAGGAATCAAATACCATTTCCAATAGTAAATAAAATCAAATACCTAGGAATAAATTTAACTAGAGATGTAAAAGAAATCTATGATAAGCTGGAGGTAAGTATTTATACAGGGAAGGGATAAAATGGGGGCTTAGGATGGAACTTTGTGGGCTTGAGGGGGGCTAGGGATGGGAGGATGGGGCAGATGGCCCAAGAAATTGGGGGGAACATTTGAACATAGGAGATTGTCAGGTATATGGTTAAAATTATAATGCAGAAAAACTCCTTAGAAAATATAATATGGAAGGTTACCTGTTTAAGATGCTTAAGGGGGGGGCATCTGACACAGGGCAGGCTTCTAGGGAGTGTGTGAGTGTTCATTTTGTCATAGTGTGTTATATCATTGGGTGGAGACCCATACAATGAGAGTGAAGGTATACACACATCCTGGGCAGGACTGGTGTTCTGAAACAAAGGGAATTGTATCTTTCAAGAGAATTGGTGGCTCCCAATGGGTTCGGGTAGCCAAGTATGTCAAGTCCTCAACATTGTTG
The DNA here is from genome assembly GCF_030445035.2 of Dasypus novemcinctus. Classification (NCBI taxonomy): domain Eukaryota; kingdom Metazoa; phylum Chordata; class Mammalia; order Cingulata; family Dasypodidae; genus Dasypus; species Dasypus novemcinctus. The sequence goes on from NW_026688154.1 coordinate 621,022, forward strand.
CAAGTATCTCTGAATATGGTCTTCAAGTAATGAAGATTGATTGTTGTGGTGGGCCCTGATGGGAGGGGAAAGAGGGGTTGAATAGATGGAATCAGTGTAACTGTACGGCAATAAAAGTGTTCCACAAGACATTCAATTATGGATATAGAACATGTTAAATTACACAAAAAATGTATAAATGTCTATAGGCTAAAAATGCAAACCATAATGTAAAACATAAAATAACTAAAAATTTAGAAAATTGTATAGTCAAAAATACAAAGCATAATGTAAACTCAAATGGAACCATGTTTGAAAGCTATTGTTTCAATATTTGTACATCAGCTGCAGCAAATATAATATGAACACATAAAAGGATCATTGCTGGGGAAGGCACAAAATGATGTTGGATATGTGGGAGTACCATATACTGTACATGTGAATTACTGTGATCTAAAACTTATGTGAAGACAAACTTAATAATTAGGGAAAAAAAAAGAAAGGATGTAGACACCGAGGAAGAAATGGAAGAAATTGCCTTGCCACTGGACATACAGGACAATACCTATAGCAGTGATGAAAGGCAAAATGTCAAAAACAAAACTTTTTCATTTTTTCATTTTTTGATACCCCAATTTTTCTTTTTTTTATTTTTTAATGTTACATAAAAAAATATGAGGTCCCCATATACCCTCCACCCCCCCACCCCACTCCTCCCACATCAGCAACTTCTTTCATCATTGTGGCACATTCATTGCATTTGGTGAATACATTTTGGAGCACTGCTGCACCACAGGGATAGTGGTTACATTGTAGTTTACACTCTCACCAGTCCACCCAGTGGGCCACGGGAGGACATATGATGTCCAGGAACTGTCCCTGGACATCCTGAAAATGCCCCCACATCATATCTCTTCTTCCCTCTCCCTATCCTCAGCAGCTACCATGGCCACTTTCTCCACATTAATGCTACCTTTTCTTCCATTACTAATCACAATAGTTCCAGAATAGAATATCAGTAAGTCCACTCTAATCCATACTCTATTCCTCCATCCTGTGGACCCTGGGATGGTTATGTCCACTCCACCTCTATATTGAGATGGGGCTTAGATTCCACATGGATGATGGATGCAATTCTCCTGCATGCAGTTGTAGGCACTCTTGGCTCCCTGGTGTGGTGATTGAGCATCTTTTCACATGCATTTTGGCCATTAGTATTACCTCTTTGGAAAATTTTCTAGTCTTTTGGCTTTTTAAAAATTGGGTTGCTTGCCATTTTGTCAAGTTGTGTGATCTCTTTATATAATGTGGAAATAAACCCTTGTCAAAAATGTGGATTCTGAAGATATTTTCTCATTGAGTTGGCTACCTTTTCACCGTCTTAGTAAAATTTTTTAAGCACAAAAGTGTTCAATTTTGAGAAAGTCCTATTTACCTATTTTTTCTTTATTGCCTGTGCTTTGGGTGTAATCTCCATGGAACCACCATGTACCACAAGGTACTAAAGATGCTTACCTAATTTTTTTGTTCTAGGAGTTTTATTGTCCTTGCATTTATATTTAGTTGTTTGATCCATTTTGAGTTCATTTTTTAATAAGGTGTGGGATAGGGGGCACTTTCTTTAGTCTAAGAATATCCAGTTTTCCCAGTACCATTTGTTGAAGAGGCTGTACTGACCTGGCCGAGTAGCTTTGACAGCTCTATGAAAAATCACTTAACCATAGATTTGAAGGTCTTGTTTTGAGCACTTGGTTTGATTCCATTTGGCAATCTGTCTGTCTTTATTCAAGTACCAAGCTGTTATTACCTCTGTACCAAGATAGTATCTTTTAAAGCCTGGAAGTGAGAATCTTCCATCTTTATTCTTTTTAAAGATATTTTTGGCTATTTTGGCCCTTATCCTTTTAGACATTTTTAAAAATTGGCTTTTCCAATTCCACAAAGATGACTGTTGGAATTTTTATTGGGATTGTGTTAAAACTGTAGTTCAGTTTGCATAGAATTGACATCTTAATGATATTTAGTCTTCCCAGTTATGCATCCAGAATATTCCTCCATTTATTTATATCATCATTCTTTCTTTTAGCTATGTTTTATACTTTTCTGAATATAGGTAATTTATGGTCTTGTTTTAATTTATTCCTAAGTATTTGATTATTTTAGAAACTATGGTAAATGAAATTTTCTGACTTCCCCCTCAGATTTATCATTAATAATGTATATAAACACTATTGATTTTTGTAAATTAGCCTTGTATCAAGCCACTTTGGTGAAATTGTCTATTAGTTCTAGGAGTGTAGTTGTAGATTTTTTGGAATGTTCTAGTTATAGGATTATATCATCAGTGAATAGTGGTTTTACATCTTCTTTTCCTATTTGGGTACCTTTTTTTTCCCTTGCCTAATGGTTCTATCCAGAACTTGTAGCACAATATTGAATAACAGTGGACAGAGTGGACACATTCTCTTATTCCTCATCTTAGCAGAAAAGCTTTCAATTTTTCATATATGTATTTTATTGTATTAAGAATGTTTCCTGCTATTCCTATGTTTTGGAAGGATTTTATCAGGAAATGATGTATTTTGTCAAATGCCCTCTTTTGCATGTATTGAGATGATCATGTGTTGTCCCAAGGCAAATATTTTCTCCATTTTGTTCTCCCAGGACAATGTGTAAATACGTGATACAACAAGGTACTGTTTTTACTTAACTTTGTGTGTTCTGTTTATATTATAGATAATCCTATTGAGAACTGAGACTGTGGCTTGGTTTTGAATATGAAATACAATCAAAATCCAGCAAAAAGTAGATAGGAAACAATTTCAATTTAATTTAATAATACAAAGTCAATCTGGGTTTTTTCATTTTTCACCATTCTTGTCTGTTTTTTTATTATTATTATGAAAAAAATTAAAATACTTTAATAATGATTGAAGTGATGGAGACTGCCCATCTGCAGAGAAGATTCATAAGTAAAGCACCCTATGCCCTAGAAGCCAGTGCCCATCCTCCACTGGAGGAACAAACCACTTCGGGATTATTCTGCAGTTGGAAACGGAAGCTCCACTTCCCAAAAATGGGCAGGAAGATACAACTGGGCACCAGCTTCAGCTACTGATTAGTAAATTTGGCAGGCTAAAGTATAGTCCTTAGAATGGCTAAAATTTAAACATATCCAAGTCAGAAGAGACTGGTATCCACCATTTTAACTCCACCCCATGCACGAGGGAGGCAAATGGACTAAAAAGCCCAGTGCTGGTAGGGACCAGCTTCTTTCCATCCAGATTGGATTGCAGCTCTAGCCCAAGACCCAGTCCCACTTCCAGAGAAAGTTGGGGGGACCTTTGCCAGACTCTCTGGAAAAATACAGGCCACACCATGGATGCCAGTAATCATACTACACTGGTGGTGCAAGCCATCTCAGGAGCTCCTCTGTGACTGGAACTGGAAGCTTTATTTCGCAAAAATAGGGAATGAAGAGATGGTTGGCCACTGATTTCAGCTACTAATTAGTAAATTTGGCCGCCTAAAGTACAATCCTAAGAACAGCTAAAGTTTTAACCTATCTAAGTCAGAAAGAGGCCAGTAGGCCATTTTGACTTTGCCCCCAGCAAAGATGAAGCTGGGCTGACTGAAAATCACTATGCTGGTAGGGACCAACTTCTTTCACTCAGATCAGACTGCAGGCCAAGCCAAGGCTTCAGCCCCACCTCCAGCAGGAAAGAAGCAGGTGGGTCCTCACCACCATCTCCAGGTTAACTGCAGGTACATTCAGTGGGGAAACTGAATAGTGGGAACTCTACTGGGGCAAATACAATCATTTTGGACATGCATGGCATAGATTATTGCCCATATCTGTAGCTCCACTCCTTCATAGGCAGGGGAGAAAAGGACTTGAGACATCATCAGTCTCTCTGGGTGACTACAATTAAGGCCTGCAAAACTTGGATTATCACACACAGCTGTGGCTCTGTCCATACACCTGGCAAAGGAGAAAGTTGGGATATGCTTCATCAGTCCCTGGGGAAATGAGGGCAACTTGAGCCTCACAGCTTAAAGCACAAACTACATCTTTGGTTCCTACTACACAACAAGCAAGGGAGTAAGGGCAAGAAGCACTAAACTAAAAAGAAAACTGCACCCAGAATAAATACTTTTAGTAAGCCAGATGCCAAGACACCAACAAAAAAACTGCAATCCATGCTGAGAAACAGGAAGCTATGGCCCACTTGAAGGAACAAGATAAGCCTCCAGATGATATAAAGGACAATGTTGAGACAACTAATCAGAGATGTTCCAACAAATCTCCTTAACTAATTCAATGAGATGCCTAAAGAGATTAAGGATATTAAGAAGACACTGCATGAGCACAAAGAAGAATTTGAAAGCATACATAGAAAACTAGCAGATCTTATGGGAATGAAAGGCACAATAAATGAAATTAAAAATACACATGAACCATAAAATAACAGATGAGGAGGCATAAAGATTGGTGAGCTTGAAGAAATGGCCTTTGAAAGCAAACATACAAAAGAACAGATGAAAAAAAAGAATGGGAAAAATTGAACAAGGTCTCAGAGAAATAAATGATAGCAAGAGACATGCAAACATATGTGTCATGTGTAGACCAGAAAGAGAAGAGTAAAAGGGCAGAAGGGATATTTGAAGAAATACTGGTAGAAAATTAATCAACCCTATTGAAGGACATGGATATGCACATCTAAGAAGCACAACACACTCCCATCTGGATAAATATGAATAGCAACTGAGACACATACTAATCAGAATGTCAAAGACAAAGAAAGAATTCTGAGAGCAGCAAAAGAAAAGCAATACATAACACATAAGTGATACCCAATAAGATTAAATGCCAATTTCTCATCAGAAACCATGGAGGCAAGAAGACAGAGTTATTATATATTTAAGATACTGCAAGAAAAGAAGTGCCAGAAAAGAACCTTATATCCAGCAAGATTGTCTTTAAAAATTGAGGGTGAGTTTAGAATATTCACAGATTAAAAGAAATGGAGAGAGTTTATAACCAAAAGACTAGCTTTGCAGGAAATATTGAAGGGTGTGTTACAGCCTGAAAAGAAAAAACAGGAAAGAAAGTTTTGGAAGAGAGTCTAAAAATGAAGATTATATTAGTAAAAGTAGCTGAAGTAAAAAGAGTGGTGAAAGTAAAATATAACAGATAAAAGCTCAATATTTATGAATATACTTAACCCATGTTGTAAAGCACTTGTATTCAGAAAACCACAACTCATTGTTAAAAGAAATAAATAAGACCAAAATCTTTGGAAGAACATTCCATGCTCAGATTGGAAGACTAAATGTTACTAAGATGCCAATTCTACTCAAAATGATATACAGATTGAATGCATTCCTTATAAAAATTTCACCAGCATTTTAAAAATGAATGGAAATTTATTTGGAAGGGTAAGGAAGGGGTCCTGAATAGCCAGAAACATCTTAAAAAAGAAAAGCAAAGTCAGAGGACTCTCACTTCTGGACTTTAAACCATATTACCTAGCTACAGTGGTTAAAAACAGCAATGATACTGTCATAAAAACAGACACATAGACCAACGGAACTGAATTGATTGTGGTAAGGTGAAGTATGAGACCCCTGTATGATGTTATGTATGTTTGCTTTGTAAGTTCACAAAAATTACAATAAACTTATTGCCTATATATTTTATGTATGAGTGATATACTTCAATATATGAAGAAAAATGGGGGAAAAAATCCACAACCACTCACAACCAGCATATCTGTAGGCTTGGTTTCCTGCCATCTTCCAACCTTGGGATCACCCTGATGAATACGACATCCCTCCCCCCTACTGCTCTGTGGGACTCCAGCTGGCTCCAGTGCCACCTTCTTCCCATCTGACCAGGCCCTTCAGACATCCCAAGTGGCATCACTGCCTCAGCCAGAAACCCCCAGCCTGCCCACACTAGTGTTCTGCAACCCCACCCCAAAGTGTAAAGACCACTTTAACCCTAGAGTCACCCCCCCCAGTCCCTATTTGGAGTCTCTGGTGGGCAGCCTCATGGAGCCATCAGCTCTGAGCATTCTTTCCAGTCTGCAAATCTGGCAGCTCCCACCTCAACCTCTCCTCAAGGCCAGCCACCCCTGGGCAGCACCAGTTAGCTTTGGGGGGTTGATACCCACAAGTTCCACCTTGGGCACCCAAGCCAGGCTCCAGCTGGCCTATGGGCCCACCCCTACTGTATTCTCCTCTGGCACAGCCAAATCATCTGATTTTGCATACATCACCAACGTGCCCTGTGCTGTGACCAATTTCAAGGCCAACGTGAGGCAGTGAATCTCAACATTTGGCAGCACCACTCCAGTCGGGGTTTAAGCAGCACATAGGAGCTTTGGGAACCAAGTGGAGGTCACAGATCTGTGTTCCAACATTCAAGCACTCAGTATAAAAGCAGAATGGAGGGGGGTCCCACACTACAAATAGCTATGGAATAAGCTTAAGCCTGAAGCCCTAGGGCCCTGGAGCCAGAGCACCCCTACTGCCATCGTGGGAGCCAGCACCCCTAAGAGGAACCTTGTGTTTGGAGGCACTAATGCCCCTACAAGCTACCCAACACCCAGGGACCTGCCATGGCAGGGCCCCTTCCCGTGGAGGGCCCAGCACCTCTCAAACCCATATTGGATTTACATGCACATTCATCCCTTTTTCCCACCAACCCACCAGGAACAGCCTTGCTTTCAGGGTTCAGTCATCACAAGGCAGGGCTTTGCATGAGACAGAACTGTGGGCCCTCAGCTCATTCAATTCTCTTCAGGTGGGGCTCCACCATCTCAGGGTCTAAGAGGCAAAAGCTGGCCTGAGGGAGCGGAACCTCAAGAAGCAGCCTTGGGAAGTGGATATGGCTCAAGCAATTGGGCTCCCATCCACCATATAGGAGGTCCAGAGTTTGATGCCCAGGGTCCCCTGGTGAAAGCAAGCCGGCCCATGAGGCAAGCTGGCACATGTGGAGAGCTGGTGCAGCAAGATGACACAACAAAAAGACACAGAGGAGAGACAATAAGAGACACTGCAGATCAGGGAGCTGAGGTGGCACAAGAGAATAGTCACCTCTCTCACACTCTGGGAGGTCCCAGAATTGGTTTCTGGAGCTGCCTAATGAGAATACAAGCAGACACAGAACACACAGCGAATGGACACAGAAAGCAGACATCGAGGTGGGGAGAGAAAGAAATAAAATAAATTAATAAAAAAAAAAGAAGTCTTGTCCACTTTCCTTCAGGCTGAATCTGCGATTGACCAATTTAAATGTGTTATACAAACCAACCCCTGTTCTCTTCAGTCCTAGAGCCAGTTGGAGTCCCAAAGATAAAAGTTTCCATTTCCTCTGCATTCCCTGCAGTTTTGTTCCTGAAGTTGGGGGTTTGAGCTATCATCTGGTAGGGTCGCAGTAGCCAGATTACTTGGGTAGGACAGGAGGTGATGACCTGACCCCTCCAGACGTGAAGCTGGCTGAGCCCACAGCTGCCCATAGGTGCCTCCTGCCCTTCCCATTTTCCTTATCAGTCTTAGAGATGTCTTATAAATAAAACCTGTTTTTTTTTCCTTTTACATAATATATCTCTGCTCTGTAAATCAAGTATAGAGAAGCCATTGACTTGTACAATTGGAGACAGATGAAGCCAGGTTTAACTCTTTAAAGTTTCTGATGTCCCAGCTAATGGGGTAGGGAAAGCAGCAAAATAAATGAAACCTGAGTATGAGGCCTGACACATAAATATTAAAAATGTGATCTGAGGTGGGGGGAGGAAAATAAAAAAATAAATAAAACCTTTTTTAAAAAATGTGATTTGACTTTAAGGTCTGGGAGTCCAGATATAGTGGATCCAGGGAAAGGATAGATGGGGTGCCCAGGGTAAAAGTGGCCTGGGGAAGGGATTGGTAGACAGGGAACCTGGGGAGAAGAGGCCCTGGGGAGGGAGGGAGACAGGTGGAGGCCCAAGACAGTGGGTCCAGGGAAGAGTACTCTGACTGTGGAACAGGCTATATCATCACTAGTACACCCAATAAAACACATGTGATACATTTAGTGTTTTGAAGCTGATTTTTTTTTTTTTTTTTTGCTTCTAATTAAGGTTTAGACAAATCACAGCTTCATCTAAAGAGTGTGGGCCTGGCATCAAGGCCTTAGGACCAGAGTGAACAAGGGAAGAAAACTCACCTCTGCTCTGTAAGCAGTGAAATGCATGTCTAAGATATGAAATATTCCTGGTCAATTTGTCTTAAAAAAAAGCATAGGACTGGACAACTAGCAAGATGGCAGTGGAGTAAGAAGCTCCTAGAGTCAGCTCCTGCTACAGGGCAGTTAGTAAACATGCAGAACTCTCTGGAGCTAGCTGAAGCACCTGTTTGGGGGCTCCAGGAGACCATAAGAGCATCCTGCAACATCCCTGAAGGAATAGGAGGAGGAGACTGCCCATCTACAGAGAAGGCTTGTAAGTAGAGCAAGTCACACCATGGAGGCCAGTGCCCATCCTCCATTGGAGGCACAAGCTGTTCCACAACTGTAATTGAAAGGTCCACTTCCCAAAAATGGGGAGGAAGAGATGGTTGGGCACCAACTTCAGCTACTGATGAGTAAATTTGGTGGGCTAAAGTATAATCCTAAGAACAGCTAAAGTTTGATACTGTCGTCAGAAAAAGGCTGACAGTCACCATCTTAACTCTGCACCTGGCATGAGGAGAAGTGGGGCAGACTGAAAATCCCAGTGCTGATAGGGACAGGCATCTTCCCATCCAGATCAGATTGCAGCTGTAGCCTAGGCCTCAGCCACACCTCCAGCAGGGAGGAAGCTGGGGGACCTGTGTTAGGCTTTCCAGGAAATTACCAGCCAAGCTACAGAGGCCAGTGAATATCTTACTATGGCAGCACAAGCCACCCCAAGAGCTATTCTGTGGCTGGAATTGGAAGTTCCATTTTCCCAAAAACAGGGAAGGAAGAGATTGTTAGCCACTGATTTCAACTACTGATTAGTAAATTCAGCTTGTTAAAGTCTAACCCTAAGAACAGCTAAAGTATGAACCTGTCCAAGTCAGAAAGAGGCTGGTAGCCACCATTTTGACTATGCCCCCAGCATGAGGGGAAGCCAGCCTGACTGAAAATCACTGTGACCATAAGGACCAGTTTCTTTCATCCAGATCAGCCTGCAGCCTTATCATAGGCTTCAACCCCACCTCCAGCAGGGAGGACACTGGCAATCCCTGTACCAGCCTATCCAGGTAATTGCAGGTACCTTTGGCTGACACAGACTGAATAATTAGAAGTCTACTAGGGCAACTGCAGTCATCTTGGACCCACACTGCATAGACTGCTGTCCACACCTGCAGCTCCATCCCTGCCCCAGGCAGGGGAGAAAGGGCTGTGAAGTTTCATCAGTCTCTCTGGGTAACCACAGTCTAGGCCTGCATGACTTGAATTATTCCACACAGCTCTGATTCTGTCCCTACCCCTGGCAATGGAGAAAGTTGGGAGAAACCTCATCAGTCCCTTGGTAAGGAGGGTAGCTTAAGCCTTCACAGCTTATTGCACCAACTATATGCTTGGCTCCTACTGCATGAACAGAAAGGGAGAAAGAGCAGGAAGCCCTAAACTTAAGAGAAAAACTGCACCCAGAATAAATACCCTAGTAAGCCAGATGCCAAGACAACAACAAAAAATTATAATCCACACCAAGAAACAGGAAGATATGGCCCAGTTAAGGGAACAAGATAAGCCTCCAAGAGTTGAGACAACTAGTCACAGAAGTTCAAATCTCCTTAATAAAGTCAATGAGATGGTTAAAGAGATTAAGGATACTGAGAAAACATTGCATGAGCACAAAGAAGAATTTGAAAGAATACATGGAAAAATTGCAGGTTTTATGGGAATGAAAATCAATAAATGAAATTTTAAAAACATTGGAATCATATAATAGCATATTTGAGTAGGCAGAAGAAAGGACTGGTCTCTGAAAGTGAACATACAAAAGAACAGATGAAGAATGGAAAAAAAATTGAACAAGGAATCAAGGAACTAAATGTAGCAAAAGACATGCAAATATACATATCATGGATGTCCAAGAGGAGAAGAGAAGGGAAAAGGAGCAGAAGGAATATTTGAAGAAAAAATGTTTAAAAATTTCCCAACCCTAAGGACATAGATATCCATGTCCAAGAAGCACAATGAACTCCCATCAAAAAAAATCTTAATAAACCAACTCTGAGACACATTCTAATCAGAATGTCAGATGCCAAAGACAAAGAGAAAAGCAATGCATAACATAAGGGATATCCAATATGATTACATGCTGATTTCTCACTGGAAGCCATGGAGGTAATAAGACAATGGTCTGATATATTTAAAATATTACAAGAGAAAAACTTTCAGCCAAGAATCTTATATTCAGCAAGACTGTCTTTCAAAAATGAGGGTGAAGGAAGTGGGCTTGGCTCAATGGATAGGGCATCCGTCTACCCCATGGGAGGTCCGTGGTTCAAACCCTGGGCCTCCTTGACCCAAGTGGAGCTGGCCCGTGTGCAATGCTGATGTGTGCAAGGAGTGTCATGCCATGCAGGGGTGTTCCCTGTGTAGGGGAGCCCCATGTGCAAGGAGTGCACCCCATAAGGAGAGCCACCCAGTGTGAAACAAAGTTCAGCCTGCCCAGTAATGGCACTGCCCACACAGAGAGTTGATGCAGCAAGATGATGCAACAAAAAGAAACACAGATTCCCATGCCACTGACAACAAAAGAAGCTGACAAAGAAGAACACACAGCAAATAGACAGAGAACAGACAACTAGGGTGAGAGGGAAGGGGAGAGAAATAAAATAAATAAATAAATATTTTAAAAATATTAGGGTAAGAGTAGAATATTCACAGATAAACAGAAACTGAGAGAATTTCTAAGCAAGAGACAAGATTTTCAGGAAATATTAAAGGGTGTGAGAAGGAAGAAGCAAGATGGTCGCTGAGTGATCTTGCCTTGCGATCTCTCCCAGGAAGAGATGGCTGGGCATGGCTGGAGGTTCTCTGAGGTGGGGATTTTTCGGGATTTTTGCAGGGCAGGAAGTGTCTGGACATTGATTTGGTGGAAAGGTAATGGAGAGGATTGGTCTATAAGATATAATTTGGGTTCTATTGCCTGGAGGTGAGACCTGCACACAGGTTCCTCCCTCTTGGGGGTGGGTAGAGCCATGGTGCTGTGCAGCAGCTCAGCTTTTTGGTGGCTCTGCAGTGCCGGGGAGTTCATGAGTCCTGGGCGGGCTATTGGCGAGTTGATGCGATGGGTGGCTTTTGAGGATCGATTTGGGGAGATAGATGGTGTTTTGTTGTGAAGCGGGGGGAATTTTTGATTGCGGACACAAATAATAGTGCTTCCGCCTGAAGCCCTGCCCCCACAAGGCCAGCTGCCGATCTGCAACCGAATTAGGCTGTAGGCAATAAAGGGAAGTAATTGGGAAGTTGTTTCATGGTGCAGCGAGGGAGGGGGACACATCTGGAAGCCGATTAGGGAATATTTTGCGAAGCTTGGGAATTCCGGTTTTGGAATCTGTTTTCGGCATCATGGGCCGGGCTTCGGATCTGTACCAGTAAAGTGGCTGAGGTGTAAAGGCGCCCTCAAGTGGCAGTGTTGTGGAAGCACAGGGCGGGAGCTGTCCAAAAGCTGAAGTGACGATATACCCACATTAATGAGCCCTACTAAGTAAGTGAATTGGAGGGTTCAGACATAATATAGAGTTTGCGGATCTGACTTCCCCCATAGGGCTGGTGCCCAGCTGTGGGGATCCCTGAGGGCTGTGTTACACTATGGGGCTCCTAGGCTTCCTGTTGACCAGACTGGAGGTTGCCAGGTCTAAATCCGCTAAACTCTGGTGGCCCACACCCCAGAGAATCACACCTCTTGAGTCTTTAATATCTCAGACTTTCCACCCCTGCATCCATCATGCCCTGAGGTCCATCTGAGGTCCTTGAATGCCCTAGCCTTCAACGTTGGCATTTTTTCTTTATCATTTCATTTTGTTTTGTTTTTATTTTCATTTTGTCTTATTTTTTACTTTTTTTAATGTCCTGATTGCGAACATCACATTATCCCCTAGTCTTTTCTGACAGCGTATCCCCCAAAGTCTTTCTTTTATTCAGTTATTTAGGGTTTTTTTTGTGGTTGTTGTTGTGTAGTTGGTGTTTTAATTGTGGTTCGTGTATATCTGTTTTTTTTCCTTTCCCCTACCTGTTCCCCACCCTTTGCCCACCCCCTTTTCCTTTCTTCCTTTCTTCCCTTCCCCCCTTTTTAATTTTTTTAATTTTTTTATTTTGTTTCTTTTTCTGTTTTCTATCTCCCTTGTGTTCCTCATCTTCTACTTATTTTATTTTAATTCAATTATACAATAGGTGTGGCAGGAAACACCTCACATTTGCTGGGGTTTTCTCATCCTCCACTGCCTCATTTCTGTGTGAACTGATTTAGGCTACCTACACTATCCTCTTTCCCCTACATCTTGATATCAGCCATCATCTACAGTCTCTCCTATATTCCACCTCCCACCTCCCTTTCTTTGATCCACAAAGTGTCTAAGTCTTAATTTCTAATACCTTTGTTTTGTTTTCTGTCTGTTATCCACTCCTGAAACTATTACCTTTCTTTTCTTTTTCCCTCTCTCACGAAAACAATAGCTTTTTAGCTCATACCATATTCCTCCCATATTCAATCATCTACCTCATAATAGGAACACTACCTACTGCTATAACTCTACACAATTTACATGAATCTAACCTCCACCCTCCCAGATCTCATATTCTTGCTTTGTTAACATATATCACCAATACTACTTTACACTTTTCCCTTGCTTCCACAATTGTGTTTCCCCAGCACTAATACTTTCCTTTACAGTGAACTTAACTAACAAAAAGAAATTAGAATAAGAAGAACAAAGTGACAAAGAGAAGATATAACACTTATGCAAAAACAACAGCTAATTAATCTCCAAGAGTAGACAAAGAAGCTAAGGAACTGATTAAATCGGTCAAGATTAAATAATGACGAGAAAGCAACAAAAATCTACAAACCAAACCAGTAATCAGGAAAACATGGCTGAATCCAATCAACAAACCAAAAATCAGGAAGGGGAGCAGAACTTCGAACAAGCAATGAAAGATCTCAGAACATTTATTACCGACAAATTTGATGAAGTAATGAAAGAGGTTAACAACATGAAGACATCACGAGGAGGGGAAATTGCAGACATACGCAGAAAGATAACAGATATGATGGGAATGAACACCACAGTTCAAGAAATCAAAAATACACTTGCAGCAAATATCAGCAGACTAGAAGACGCAGAGCAGAGAATTAGTGATGTGGAAGACAGTACATCAGAAATCAAACAGATAGTAGAAGGGGTCGATAAAAAGATAGAAAAAATCCACCTAGGACTTAGGGACCTGAATGACAATGCAAAACACTCAAACATATGTATTATAGGCATTCCAGAAGGAGAAGAGAAGGGAAAGGGGTCAGAAGGAGTGTTGCAGGAAATAATGAATGAAAACTTCCCAAATCTACTGAAAGAGACAGATGTACATATCCAAGAAGCACAGCACACTCCACTGGTCATAAACCCCAACAGGTCCACCCCAAGACATATACTTGTCAAATTATCCAATGCTCAAGACAAAGAGAAAATTCTAAGAGCAGCAAGAGAAAAGAAAACCATCACATACAAGGGAAGCGCCATTAGATTAAGTGCTGATTTCTCATCTGAAACCATGGAGGCAAGAAGGCAGTGGTATGATATAGTCAAGGTACTAAAGGAAAAAAATTTCCAACCAAGAATACTCTATCCAGCTAAACTAACATTCAAACATGATGGAGAGTTCAAAATATTCGCATAAAAACAGAAACTGAAAGAGTATACCAACAAGAAACCTCCCCTTCAAGAAATTCTAAAGTGAGTTCTACAGGAAGAAAGGAAAAAACAGGACAGGCAAAGTTGGAGGAGAGTATAAGAGCAACAACAACAACAACAAAAAAGACAAAAAGAGAAGGGAAAAAAATACAAACAAAATATGACAAACACAAATCAAATCAAAATATGGCTAACACAAATAATTCCTTGAAAGTAATAACACTGAATGTCAATGGATTAAACTCACCTATCAAAACATTCAGACTGGGACATTGGATAAGGAAATATGACCCATCCGTATGCTGTCTACAAGAGACACATCTTAGACCCAGAGATGCATGGATATTGAAAGTGAATGGCTGGAAAACAATCATACAAGCAAACAGTAACCAAAAAAAGGCAGGAGTAGCTATATTAATATCAGACAAAATAGACTTTAAATGTGAAAAATTGTGAGAGACAAAGAAGGATACTACATTTTAGTGAAAGGGAAAATCTGTCAAGAAGATCGAACAATCATAAATATTTATGCTCCTAACAAGGGCGCCTCTAAATTACGTGAGGCAAATGATGGTAAAACTAAGTGAAAGAATAGATGCACCTACAATTATAGTGGGGGATTTTAATACACCACTATCAACTCTGGACAGAACATCTCAAAAGAGAATCACTAAAGAAACAAAACATTTGAACAGTATATTAGAGGAGCTGGATCTAATTGACATATATAGATCATTACACCCAAACACAGCAGGATATACATTTTTCTCAAGTGCAAATGGATCATTCTCCAAGATAGACCATATGCTAGGCCACAAAGAAAGGCTGAATGAATTGAGAAAGATTGAAATCATACAAAACAATATCTCTGACCACAGTGGAGTCAAGCTGGAAATTTGCAAGGGACAGAAGCCCAGGTTTCACACTGCAATTTGGAAATTAAACAGCACACTCTTAGAAAAACAGTGGGTCAAAGAGGAAATCTCAAAAGAAATCAATGACTACCTTGAATCAAATGATAATGATAACACAACATACCAAAATTTATGGGATGCAGCAAAAGCAGTACTGAGAGGGAAATGTATAGCCATAAATTCATATATCAAAAAAGAAGAAAGAGGGAAAATTGAAGAACTAAATGCACATTTGAAGGAATTAGAAAAACAACAACAAAGTAACCCAACAGGAAGAAGGAGGAAGGAAATAACAAAGATAAGAGCAGAACTAAATGAAATAGAAAATAAGAAAGCACTTGAAAAGATAAACAAGACCAAGAGCTGGTTTTTTGAGAAGATCAACAAAACTGACAAACCTTTAGTGAGACTAACAAAGAAAAAAAGAGAAAAGATGCAAATACACAAAATAAGAAATGAGAAAGGCAATATCACCACTGACCCCACAGAAATAAAGACTATCAAAGAGGATATCTTGAAAAAATATATTCCAACAAAAATAACAATTTAGAGGAAATGGACAAATTCCTAGAAACACATAAGCAGCCCATATTGACAAAAGAAGAAATTGATGATCTTAACAAACCAATCACAAGCAAAGAGATAGAATCAGTTATTAAAAATCCCCCAACTAAGAAGAGCCCAGGGCCAGATGGCTTCACAGGTGAATTTTACAAAACATTACGGAAAGAACTAACACCAATCCTGCTGAAACTATTCCAAAAAATTGAAACAGAAAGAACATTCCCAAACTCCTTCTATGATGCCAACATTACCCTAGTACCATGCCAAACAAAGACACCACAAGAAAGGAAAATTACAGACCAATTTCTCTAATGAACCTAGATTCAAAAATACTTAACAAAATACTTGCTAATCGTATTCAACAACACATTAAACAAATTATAAACCACGACCAAGTCAGATTCATCCCAGGTATGCAAGGATGGTTCAACATAAGAAAATCAATCAACGTAATACACCACTTATATAGATTGAAGGAAAAAAATCACATGAGTATATCTATAGATGCAGAAAAAGCATTTGACAAAATACAGCACCCTTTCTTGATAAAAACACTCCAAAAGACTGGAGTACAAGGAAATTTTTTGAACATGATAAAGAGTATATATGAAAAACCTAAAGCCAACATTGTTTACAATGGAGAAATCCTACAATCCTTCCCTCTAAACTCAGGAACAAGACAAGGATGCCCATTGTCTCCGCTCCTATTCAACATTGTCTTGGAAGTACTTGCTCAAGCACTGAGGCAAGAACCAGATATAAAAGGCATTCAAATTGGAAAGGAAGGAGTAAAAATTTCATTATTTGCAGATGACATGATCCTATACATAGAAAACCCTGAGAGATCTACAACAAAGCTTCTAGAACTCATAAATGAGTTTAGTAAAGTCACAGGTTATAAGATCAATGTGCAAAAATCAGTGCATTTCTGTACACCAATAATGAGCAAGATCAGGAGGAAATCAAAAAACAAATATCATTCACAATAGTAAATTAAAAAATCAAATACTTAGGAATAAATTTAACTAAAGAGGTAAAAAAACTTATACACCGAGAACTATACAAGACTGCTCAAGGAAATCAAAGAAGACCTAAATAAATGGAAGAATATTCCTTGTTCATGGATAGGAAGACTGAATATTACTAAGATGTCTATCCTACCAAAACTGATCTACACATTCAATGCAATCCCAATAAAAATCAACACAGCCTTCTTTATGGAACTAGAAAAACTTACTATGAAATTTATTTGGAAAGGAAAGAGACCCCGAATAGCCAAAGACATACTGAAAAAGAAAAACGAAATTGGAGGAATCACACTACCTGACTTCAAAACATACTACAAAGCTACGGTGGTGAAAACAGCATGGTATTGGCATAAGGAGAGACACATAGACCAATGGAATCGAATTGAAAGCTCTGATATAGAACCTCACATATACAACCACATAATATTCGACAAAGACACCAAATCCTCTCAACTGGGAGAGAGTGGCCTATACAACAAATGGTGTCTGGAGAACTGGATAGCCATATGTAGAAGAATGAAAGAGGATTACCATCTCACACCTTATACAAAAATCAACTCAAGATGGATCAAAGACCTAAATATAAGAGCCAAGACCATAAAAACCTTAGAAAGCAGTGTAGGGAAACATCTACAGGACCTTGTAATAGGAAATGGATTCATGAACATCACACCAAAAGTACGAGCAGCAAAAGAACTAATAGATAAATGGGACTTCCTCAAAATTAAAGCCTTTTGCACCTCAAAGGAGTTTGTCAAGAAAGTAAAAAGGGAGCCCACACAATGGGAGAAAATATTTGGCAACCATATATCTGATAAGAAACTTATAACTTGCATATATAAAGAACTCCTATATCTTGAAAATAAAAAGATAAACAACCCATTTAAAAAATGGGAAAAAGATTTAAACAGACAATTTTCCAAAGAAGAAATACAAATGGCTAAAAAGCACATGAAAAAATGCTCCAAATCTCTAGCTATCAGGGAAATGCAAATCAAAACTACAATGAGATACCATCTTACACCCATAAAATTGGCAGCTATGAAAAACACAGAAGAATACAAATGCTGGAGAGGATGTGAAGAAAGGGGAACACTCATCCACTGCTGGTGGGAATGCAGAAGGATCCAACCATTCTGGAGGACAGTATGGCAGTTTCTCAAAAAACTAGCCATAGATTTGCCATATGACCCAGAAATACCACTGCTGGGTATATACCCAGCAGAACTGAAAACAAAGACACAAACCGATATATGTACACCAATGTTCATAGCAGCATTGTTCACTATCGCCAAAAGTTGGAATCAACCCAAATGCCCATCAACAGATGAGTGGATCAATAAAATGTGGTATATACACACAATGGAATACTACTCGGCTGTAAGAACAAACACACTACAAACACATGTGACAACATGGATGAATCTTGAGAACCTTATGTTGAGTGAAGCAACCCAGGCATTTAAGGACAAATACTACATGACCTCAATGATATGAAATAAGGAAGATGCCTCAGAGAGCTACAGACTGAACGATAGGCTTACAAGAAATCGGGGGGTGGAGGAAGGATGTGAGCTGACATCTGCAGGGGTGGAATTTATGACGAGCTGGTGGTAACTATGAACACAAAGAAGAGATAAAATGGGGGCAAGGGGTTGCCTTTGGGAGTGGCTTTGCGGGTTTGAGGGTGGATGGGGATGGGCGGATGGGTAATGTTGCCCAAAAGTGGGGGGAGGGAGGGGTAGCATACGAACATAGGAGAGTGTCAGGTGTTGGTGGAGAGTAAAATGCCAAGAAAATCATATCAAAATATAATTAAGAGGGTTACCTGTTTAGAATGCTCGGAGGGGATGGTCCGATGCGGGACGGGCTCCTGGGGAATGTCTGAATGCTCATTTTTCCAGAGTGGTTGGCACCATTGGGTAGAGACCCAAGTAGTGAGAGTGGGGGTGGACTCACATCCTGGGGAGGACTAATGCCATCAAATAGAGGGAACTGTATCTCTCGAGAGAAAGGGTGGCTCCCAGGGCATTGGGGCAGTTGAGCAAGTTAGGCCCTGAACACTATTCCAACTATCTCTGGACGTGGCTCCTCGGGAAACGGAGGTTGGCTGTCACTGTGGGCACCAAGGTGGATGGGAAAATGGATGTTAAATGTGTGGAACCAAGGTAAATGGGGGGTAAGAGAGGAGTTTCACAAGAGTACACAAGGATGGATATAAAACGTGTAATATTACAGCATAACATATAAGAGATGACAGACTGATAATGTAAACCATAATGTAAAACATAGGATAACTAAAAAATTAGAAATCTGTGTATCCTAAAGTATGCACCACAATGTAAGCACAGATGTCACCTTGTTTGAAAGCTATTGTATCAGACTCTGTACATCACTTTAAGTAAATATGATGTGAATAGGGTGTAAGAGTATTGCTGTGGAAGGGAAAAGGTTTTGTGGTGGATGTGTGGGAGTGCTGTATATTATATATATGAATTGCTGTGGTCTAGGGCTCTTGTTAAGAGAAGTTCAATAGTTAGGGGGAAAAAGAAAAGAAAAAGATAGGATGTAGAATTTTTTCCAAGTCAACACGTATTCTATATCTAACCTTTAAACCCATCGCTATATGCCATTTTGCTAGTAAGGGATCCTGGCATTATATTGGGCTTCAATTTTCAGGAAGTTCTGGATCACAGAGTGGTTCAACAATGGCAACGGAGGAATACTGGTATAGGATACTATTGACAGGTGATATATGGCTGAAAGGGAGCTATACAGGACATATGTCCAGGGTTCATGGTAATGTTTGGATATACTCATAGTGGCAACAATTAAAAACTACAGCTGGGGGGGTACTGGGTTCCTGGCCAGTGGTGCTCTGTCGTGGTCCCTAGGGGAGCAGCGACAGTGTCCCAGGTGCAGCAGCAAGGACTGGGAAGGAATGAGGGTCCAATAGTGAGCCCCTGATGCTAATGACTATGCTTGTGAGCTGATATGCCTGAAATAAGAACAAGGCCTAGAGCAGCATTGTGCTGGGAATTTCCTCCTGACAGCCTTCATGTTACTCAAATGTGGCCAGTCTTGAAGCCAAACTCAGCATGTAAAGGCAAGGCCTTCCCCCCAGCGTGGGACATGACACCCAGGGATGAGCCTCCCTGGCACCGAGGGATCACTATCAACTACCAACTGATGATGCAACTGGAAAATGACCTTGAATGGAAGGTTCAATGCAGATCAGCAGAATATCCCTGTCTACATAAAATAACATGACTTTAAAATGCTGTTTGACCTAATGTAAGGGGGAAATGGAAAGGAGAAATGAGTTTATATGGCTATGAGTCTCTAAAAAAGAGTCTGGAGACTGTCAGAAGGATTGCCCTTATGTACAACTGAGCAGAGTCTAAGAGACAGATAAAGTAGATACAACCCCCAGGTATTGGTTCCTTTGAGGGCTAAAGAGGCCCATGGGTGCTATGGTCATGGCAGATGGGGTTAACTGCCATGTCAGATGGCCCTTCTTTGGAGCTGGTGTTTATGAGTGATGAATCTGGACTCAGATGGGATCTCTCTTCATAAGACTTTCATGCTACTGTGCTGGAGTTGTAGTTGGTGTTGGGGTTTAAGATATATTTAGGGGATCTGAATCTCTGGACTGACAATGTGATAGCCAGGCCCTGAGCCTCAACAGACCCCAGCACCTACAATCTGATTTATTGGATGCACCTCACTCAGCTAAGATGGAGTTAAAGAAGGACAACCACCACACCATGGACCCTAGAGTGCCTACAACTGAAAGTGGGAGGATTGCATCCACTATCCATGTGGAATCTGAGCCTCCTCTTGACATAGAGGTGCAATGGACACAACCAATCCAATGTCCACAGAGAAAAGGTGGCATTGGAGTGGGAAAAGTGGACATGGTGGCTAATGGGTATGGGGAATGGCAGGAAGAGACGAGATGTGGAGGCGTCTTAGAGACTTGGAGCTGCCCTGGATGGTGCTTCAGGGGCAATCACCGGACATTGTAAATCCTCACAGGGCCCACTGGATGGAATGGGGGAGAGTATGGGCCATGATGTGGACCACTGACCATGAGGTGCAGAGGTTCCCAGAGATGTACTTACCAAATGCAATGGATGTGTCATGATGATGGAAATGAGTGTTGCTGGGGGGGGGGGGGGAGTGATGGGGTGGGGGTGGTGCAGTTGAAGGGGTCCTCCTATATTTTTTTTAATGTAATATTTTTACAAAATCAATTTAAAAAAAAGAACATTGTCAAAATATTACCATTAAACAAAGTATTCCCCCCCCAAAAAAAGGGGGTGTGCCAGAGCCTGAAAAGACAAGACAGGAGAGAGAGGCCTGGAAGAGAGTCTAGAAATGAATATATCAATAAAAGTAACTAAAGTGTCAAAAGAATGGTGAAAATAAAATATGACAGATAAAACTCAAATAGTCAAGAATAAATTTATCCAAAGATGTAAAGCACTTGTATTCAGAAAACTGTAACTCAATATTTTAGAAACATAAAAAAAGGTCTAAATAACTCAAAGAACATTCCATGGCCACACACTGGAAGACTAAATATCATTAAGATGTCAATTCTACTCAAATTGATATTCAGAGTCAATGCAATCCTGATAAAAATTCCACCAGCATTTTTTAATTTGAAAGCATGAATATCAAACTTATTTGCCAGGTTAAGGGGTCTTGAATAGCCAGAAACATCTTAAAAAGGAAAAGCAAATTCTCATCTCCAGACTTTAAATCATATTTCCTAGCTATAGAAGTTAAAAAAAAAAAAAGCATGGTACTGGCATAAAGACAGACACATAGACAAATGGAATCAATCTGATGGTTCAGAAACAGATCCTCACATGTATGGTCAAATGATTTTTGACTAGCCTGTCAAACCCACACAGCTCAGGCAGAATAATCCATTCAACAAATGGTGCTGAAAGAACTGGATATCCATAGCCAAAAGAAGGAAAGGGGACCACTATTTCACACCTTATCCAAAAATTATCTCAAAATGGACCAAAAACCTAAAAATAAAAGAACCATAAAGCTTCTAGAAGAAATTGTGGGAAAGTATTTTCAAGACTTGGTGGTAGGTGGTGGATTCTTAAAAGACATGAGGAGGAATGAGATGTGGACTACTGATGGTTAATATATGTAGAAGTTTTAATTAGCTTTGCTATAAAAGTGTGGAAAAGTATAGAGTGTATGGTAATACATAGTGAGTAAAAGCTAGTTTATAAATGGGGATGTGGTTGAAAATGTTAGTCTAGGTATGAAATGCCAATTGACAGAATGCTAGAGAATAATCTAGGAACTAAATAGCACAGTAAACCAAGAGGTGGATGAGAATTGTGTTTGATGGTACCGATGCAAGAGTGTCCTTTGTTAGCTAAAGCAAATGTACATCACTACTGCAAGGTGGTGGGAACGTGGAGAAGCATGGGAAAAATACAACTAGAGGGACCTTTGGACAGTGGTTAGCAGCAATAATATAATATTCTTGCATCTATGCCAAAGATGTATTGTGTTGATAATGGGGCAGTGTGGAGTATGTGTGCCAAATGTACACTATGGACATGGTAACAATCAGATGATATTCTTGTCTGTAACAAATGTTCAGATAGAGGGGTGTAGTTTGGGAATTCTGCACATGTGGATGATTATTAGTTTACAACTTCTTCCATAAAAATATACTTTAAAAAGTAATGAGGGTGGGTTGGGGGAAAAATACAGCAAATGTAAGATAGGGACTTTAAGATTTTGACAATAATTTTTCATAATTTGTAACAAACGTCTCAAGAAAATTCAAGGTGTTGATGGAGGGTTGATGTATGTATGTGACCCCTGTATGATGTTATACATTTGCTTTGTAAGCCCACAATTTTTACCATACTTATTGTTTATGTATGATCATATATAAATGATATAAAGATAATAGGGTGGGTTGGGGGAAAATGCTTTGGTTAGTTGTAATAGTTTGACAATGTCCTTTAATCATTAGTTAAAAATGTTTAAAAACATTTCAAGATATTGGTGGTAGGATGAGGTATGAGAGTTCTGTGTGATGTTTGTTTTTTAAACTCCCAACTATTATTATATACTTATTGTTTATGTATGCTTATGTATGAGAGATATACTTCAATAAATTTTTTAAAAGATTTATTTATTTATTTCTCCCCTCCCCCCGTTGTCTTTTCTCTGTGTCTATTTGCTGTGTGTTCTTTGCCTGCTTCTGTTGTTGTCAGTGGCATGGGAATCTGTGTTTCTTTTTGTTGCATCATCTTGTTGTGTCAGCTCTCCATATATGCGGCACCATTCCTGGGCAGGCTTCACTTTCTTTCGTGCTGGGCGGCTCTCCTTATGGGGTGCACACCTTGCGCATGGGGCTCCCCTATGCAGGGACACCCTGCGTGGCATGGCACTCCTTGCATGCATCAGCACTGCACATGGGCCAGCTCCACACGGGTCAAGGAGGCCCAGGGTTTGAATCGCAGACCTCCCATGTGGTAGATGGATGCACTAACCACTGGGCCAAGTCTGCTTCCTTTTTTTTTTTTTTAATTTTAAAAAGCATGGGACCCACTGAGTTGTTCAGTCTCCTTTCTGCAGAATAGGGAAGGAAGGAGACTATTTGGGGAGTCAGGCAAGCTAAAATTAGATTTATAAAATAAAGTCTAAAAATTAGGTATGGCTTTTTTTATCACCATTTTACAGATGAGGGATAGGTACAAAGATCTCAAAGTACTTTCCCTGAAGTGACTCACCAAGTACATGCCAGGATCTAAGTACAGGGAAGTCTGACTTTAGGCTAACCCACTGTGGATATGACTCCACAAGAGTCACAATTCCACCCAAGTTGGGCTGCCCTCAAAGCCCATGGTGAGCCTCAACTACATCCAAGGGCTGCAAATATGATGGTCTGAAACCACCTCCCCAGCCAGGAGACTCATCGTAGAGACAGTGGAAAGAGCCACCATCTCCACTCTTTATACTCTACTAAACAGTGAATGATGACTGTGTATGTAATCCTGTACTAGGCACAGGGCAGGGAGAGATGAATGTAAGCCTTATGGGAGAGATTTACAATCCAGTGAGCAAGAAATAAAGAATTAGCAAATACAACTTGAGGGGTCAGTGTTAGGATAACAGAGCAGGTACAAAAGATGCTGGGAGTGGATGAGGTTCAAGCAGTTGAGCATCTGCTTCCCACACAGGATGCCCCAAGTTTGGTTCCTGGTGCCTTCTAAAAACAAGCAAACAAATGAATAAACCAACTCAAGGGAGCCTATGTGGCTCAGTGGTTCAGTGCCAGCTTCCCACATATGAGGTCCCAGGTTCAATGCCCAGTCCTGGTACCTAAAAAAAAAAAAGTTACCTAAGTCAGAGAACACAAGACTAGAGCTGGGAATCAAGGAGGAGGAGGAAGCAGCCAACTGATGAGGGGCTATTTCCACATCAAGGAAATAGCCAGTGAAAAGTGGAGAAGGAAGACAGAGCTTGAGTCACTGGGTAACCTCCAAGGGAGGAGGGCATGGCAAAGAAACTCATTTAAAATGGGCAAAGTATTTAAATAGACATTTCTACAAAGAACATATACAAATGGCAAATAAGCATATGAAAAGCTGCTCAAGTCCATTAGCCATTAGGGAAAGGCACATCAAAAGCATGATGAGTTATTACTTCACACCCATACAAAAGGCTATTATTTTTAAAATTGGAAAATAGCAAGTGCTGGTGAGGATACATATAATTAGGAAAACCTGTACACTGTTAGTAGGAATATAAAATAATGCATTGGCTGTGGAAAACAGCTTGACAGTAACTCAAAAAGTTACACTTAGAATCCACTTCTGGATATGTATCCAAAAGAACTGAAAGCAGAGATTTAGACAGGTATTTGCATGCCAATGTTCAGAGCACAATAGAGAAAAAGTAGAAGCCAAATAACTATCAACAGAAGAATGGATAAGCAAAATGTGGTAAATATATATGATGGAATATTATTCAGCTCTAAGAAAGAAGTTCTGATGCATGAGACAACATGGATGAACCATGAGGACATTACATTCAGTAAAATAAACCTGGCACAAAAGGACAAATATTGTATGATCTCACTGATATGAAAGAATTATAATAAGCAAAATCATAGAGTTAGAATGTAGAATATAAGTTACCAAGAGATAGAATAGGGTAGAGAATGGAGACCTGATGCTTAAATTGTGTAGAATTTCTATTTAGGTTGATTATAATTGTTTGGGAATGGATAGTGGTGATGGCAGGACCTTACTGTGAATTATGTTTGTGAATGTGGTTGAGAGAAGAAGTTTAAGGTCATATACATTACTAGAAGGAAAATTAGAAACCAAAACATGGGATTGTTTAATTAAGTGAATACTGTTATGGATGATGGACTGAGGTTAATAGTACATATATAAAATTGTTCTTTCATGAATTATATCAAATGTCTGACACTATTATATGTTGTTAATAATAGGAAGGTAGATAAAAAAACACCTACCTAATGTAAACTATGGATTATAGTTATCACTAATATCTTATATTCCTTCATCAATCCTCACAAAGGTAATACACTAATGCAAAGAGTCAACAATAGAGGGAAACATAAGAACACTGTATTTTTTACATGAATTTTCTGTAAACATACAACTTCCCTAATTTAAAAAAATTGCAATAATTTAAGAAAGCATTACGCTAAGTGAAAGAAACTACACACAAAGTACTACATAGTCTATGATTTCATTAACATAAAATGTAAAGATAAATAAATGTATAAAGATGGAATGAGATTAGTGGTTATGTAGGACTGGGGATTGATAGAGGTATTGAGAGGTGATTTCTAAGGGACATAGGGCTTTTCTTCTAGGAGTGATGAAAATGTTCTAAACTTGATTGTGGTGATGAATGCACAACTCTGTGATTATACTAAAGTACACTTTGGATAGATTATACAGTATGTGACTGTATCTCAAAACTGCTTTTAAAACTTGGGGCACACATTGTGGAGGTTCTTGTAGTCCAGTGTAATACCCTTGCATTTTACTGTAAGCTGGGAATGCATGGGGGTTTCACTAAAGAGAAACAAGAGACAAGACCTGCCTTAGGTTTCAAGAGGATCATTCTGGTTGCTAGGTAAGAATGGACCACAGTGGCAAGGAGGTCAAAGACAGACCAGTTAGGGAGCTACCACAGTAGTCCAGGCAAGTGATATGGTGGATGAGACAGAGCAGTAGCAGTTAGGGAAATGGGTGGTCAGGTTTTGCACATATTTGAAGTAGTTGGTGCTGGAATGATGTGGGGTAAGAAAGTGACACAACTTCAACTCCAAAAGAGAGAGGAATGAACAAACAGGAGGAACACAACTATGGATTAAAGGAGACTACTATTATTCTAATAATGTAAGAACTTGTAACACTGATATAAAGACAGTGGACACAAGAGGTTCTGAGGGGAGGGAAAGGGAAGAATAGGTATAACATGCAGTATTTTTGAAACGCTGGAATAATTTTGCATGATACTACAATAACAGATACAAGTCACTATACATTTTCTCAAAACCTATAAAAATGTGCTGTGCAAAGTGTGAAACATAATGTAAACTATAGACCATGCTTAGCAACAATGCTTTAATGTTTTCATCATGTGAAACAAATGGACCACATTAATGAATGATGATGTTCTTGGGGAAAAGTGTTAGGGGGAGGGAGAAGGATATATGGGTATCCCTGATATTTTTTATGGAGCATCTATGTCATTTAAAGCTCCTTTAAAAATAAGAGAAACAAAACTTTTAAAAATTGTGACACTGAAGCAGAAGAACCAATGGAGTTGTCATGCTAGGCAAGAGAAAGACTGGAGTATCATCAAAACTATTTGATATTTGAAAACATGGAAAGAGATTCCAAAGGAAGAGTGCTTTGAATGAGATCTATAAAAAATAAAAATGATACATTGGTCTTCACCAAATTTTAAAACTGCAGATCTGAAAAAAAAAAAAACTATAAAGGTAAACTACAGATGGGGAATAATATTTGCAAACTTAACTATGACAAAGAAAGAACAGATACCTAGAATATCTGGAGCTGATAATGGAACAGGTATCTAGAATATTAGCAGTGGATGTGGTTCAAGGAGTTGAGTGCCTGCTTCCCACATGGGAAGTTCTGCGTTCAGTTGCAGGTACTTGCTAAAATAAACAAAAAGAAAAAACAAGCAAAGAAATGAAAAAAAAAATTCAGGGGAGCCATTGTGACTTAGTGGTAGAGCACTGGCTTCCCGCTTACAAGGTCCTGGGTTCAACCCCTGATCCTGACACCAAAAACAAACAAACAAAAACAAAAACAAAAAAAAAACACAGATATATAGAATAAATTAAAAGAATTCCAATATTGTCAAAATTCAACCATGAAAAAACAATTCTATTAGAAAATGGGCAATATATATGAGCAAACATTTCACCATAGTAGATAAATAGATGGGAAATAACTTCAGGAAGAGATGCTGTATATAATTAGCCATTAGGGAAATGCAAACTACACCATTATGATATATAACTACACATGATTAAAAAAACTAAAATGCTGTTGGTGACAACACCAAATGCTGGTGAGGATGCAGAGAAATTGAATCTCTCATACATTGCATAAGAGAATGTAAAATGGTATAGTCACTCTGAAAACTAGTTAGCAGTTTCTTATAAAACTAAATATATATTTATCATACAGCCCAGCAAGTGTACTCCTGTACATTGACCACATAGAAATGAAAATGTATTCCCAAACTAAAGCATTTGTTTGTTGTTTGAAAAGATTTAATCAAACTGATAAGCCTCTAGCTAGGCTAACCAAACATAAAATAGAGAAGATAAAAATTACTAATACCAGGAATAGAAGAGGGGTCATCACTACTGGTTCCACAGACATTAAATGGATAATCAGATAAGACTATGAACATCAATAGGTCCAATAATTTGATAACTTAGATGTAATCACTCAAAAGTTCTTGAGAGGTGCAAGCTATCAAAACTCACACAAAAACAAATATAAAATCAGAATAGCCCTATAGCCATTAAAAATTTGAATCAATAATAACATTTCAAAATGAAAGGACCTGGTTCAGATAGTTCACTGGCAAATTCTACCAAACATTTAAGGAAAAATAAAACCAATTCTCCACAGCCTCTCTCAGAAAACAAAGCAGAGGGAACATTTCCTAACACACTCAAGGAGGCCAACATTATCCTAATGGCAAAACAAGGAAAAGATATTACTAATAAAAATCAAATGTTGAGGGAAGCAGACTTGGCCCAGGGGGTAGGACATCTGCCTACCACATGAGAGGTCTGTGGTCCAAACCCCGGGCCTCCTGACCCGTGTGGAGCTGGCCCACATGCAGTGCTGATATGCACAAGGAGTGCCCTGCCATGCAGGGGTGTCCCCTGTATAGGGGAGCCCCATGCACAAGGAGTACACCCCGTAATGACAGCCACCCAGCATGAAAGAAAGGGCAGCCTGCCCAGGAATGGCACCACATACATGGAGAGCTGACACACCAAGATGATGCAACAAAAAGAAACACAGATTCCTGTGCCACTGACAAAGACAGAAGCAGACAAATAAAAGAGCACACAGCAAATGGACACAATGAACAGACAACTGGGGTGAGGGGGAAGGGGAAATAAATAAATAAAAAAAATCTTTAAAAAAATCAAATGTTGAGAAAGCTACATAATGAAAGGTAAGTCTCCCTCTCATCCAGCCCCTGTTCCTTTAGTTCTTCCCCTGCCCAGACACCCACTTAACAATTTCACACATCTCCTTGCTGGATAGGCTGTCCAGGCAGAAGTATATATGCCTGTATCTGATTGTACAGTCTATTTTTTGCATTTTTTTTACTTAAATTAAGTTATTCAGTCATTAAGCCAATGTTTCTTAAAGAAATGTCCAAAATAGACCTACCAGCATGACCATGTAACAAAGTCACATTAGGAAACTCTTAGTGAGAGGGAGTGACATGAAAAGGCAGAACAGACATAAACCAGGACTGCCCTAGACAAGTGGGAGCACACAGTCATCTTGGAGCTCATCCACCTGTTTAACAGCTCTATGGTAATCCAGTTCATGGACTTACTTTAGTTGACATATCAGTGATCTGGAGTCCCCCAGGTCCACGAAGACAAATGTACCACCTCCAACTCCAGCAGCAGGAGGTCCAGTATTAAAGGATAAGAAACTCAGCACAGGGTCTGAACCCTCCCTAGTACACAGGACTAACACCTCCCACAAACACTCCAGGGTGCAGAGCTCCAGGCAGCCTAGCACCTGAGGAGCCACGGACATCACCAAAGGCCTGGTGGAAGGAGCCTGGAGCTGAGTATCATGGGAGAGAGGGGCAGGACAGCTTCTAGCACTGCCCTCATGCAGGCCCCACCCAGACCTCAGTACCCAGCCAGGCCTCAGACTGGGATGGTCCCGGCGACTTCTTGGTTCAGGTACCCAGGGCTCAGCTATTGGGTCATCGGAACCAATCCTCAACTTCTGAGGTTTTTTCCAAATCTTTAACATTCTCCATTTAATTTTTAGGCCCATTCAACTTTTCACCTTTGCTTTCTACTTAAGCATTATCTTGTCAACCTATTTTTTAGAGATTCCATTTCAAGTTTGAATTATGTTCCCATTTTTCTTATTTTTTAATTTCTTCTCATTCATTTTTTTTGTTTTTTAAAATTTATCATGTCTTATATCGTTTTCTATTTTGTCTTTATTTTTTTAATGTTACCTTTACAAAATATGAGGTCCCCATATACCCCCACTCCCTCACCCCACTCCTCCCACCATAACAACAACCTCCTTCATCATCATGAGACATTCATTGCATTTGGTGAATACATTTCTGAGCACCACTGAAATCATGGTCAATGGTCCACATCATAACTCACACTCTCCCACAGTCCACCCAGTGGGCCATGGGAGGATATGCAATGTCCAGTAACTGTCCCTGCAGCACCACCCAGGACAGCTCCAAGTCCTGAAAATGCCCCCACATCACAACTCTTCCTCCCACTCCCTACCCCCAGCAGCCATCATGGCCACTTTCTCCATACCAATGCCACATTTTCTTCGATTACTAATCACAATAGTTCATGCATAGAATATCAGTAAGTCCACTCCAATCTATACTCTATTCCTCCATCCTGTGGACCTTAGAATGGTTGTGTCCACTCCACATCTATATCAAGAGGGGGCTTAGATTCCACATGGATGCTGGATGCAATCCTCCTGCTTTCAGTTGTAGGCACTCTTGGCTCCCTGGTGTGGTGGTTGACCTTCTTCAACTCCATGTTAGTTGAGTGGGGTAAGTCCAATAAACCAGAACGTAGGAGCTGCAAGTCTGTTGAGGCTTAGGACCTGGCTATCACATGGGCAGTCCAGAGATTCAGGTCCCCTGGGTATACATTAAACCCCAGCAACAACTACAGTTCTGGTAAAAGTAACAGGAGAGACTTGTGGACAAAGATCACATCTGAGTCCAGCTCCACCACACAGAAACACAAACTCCAAAGTAGGGGCAACTGGCATGGCACTGAACTCCATCTGCCATGACAATAGAAACTGTGGGTCTCTGTAGCCCTCAGAAGAACCAATACCTGAGGTTGTATCTACTTTATCTGTCTCTGGGACTCTGCTGAGGCATGCATAAGGGTGACCCCTCTGATAACCTCCCAGCTCTTTTTGGAGACTCATAGCCATATAAACTCATTTGTCCTTTCCATTTCCCCTTTTTCTTCAGGTCAAAATGTATTTTTAACTCCTGGGATTATATGTAGATTGAGATATTCTGCTGGTCTGAGTTGACCCTTTTATTCAAGGTCATTTTCTAGTTACATCATCAGCTGGTACTTGGTAGTAATCCCTCGGCACCAGGGAGGTTCATCCCCAGGAGTCATGTCCCATGCTGGGGGGAAGGCAACACATTTACATGCTGAGTTTGGCTTTGAGACTGGCCACATCTGAGCAACACGGAGGCTCTCAGGAGGTAACTCTTATGCACTCTGCAGCTCTAGGCCTTGTCCTTATTTCAGGTGCACAGGCTCACAAGCATAGTCATAGTCTTTTTTGGCCTTTGCCATTGCACTTGGGGGATTGTTGCTATTCCTTTAGGGACTGTGATAGAGCTCCCCTGGCCATTTTCTTAATGCCTTATATATTCTTTTCGGAAACTATATGTCAGTATATGACACAGGTCATGATGAAGAACTTTCATCCATTTGTTGTGGGTTACTCCACACTTACTCCTTTTCTCCCCATATTACT
Source organism: Dasypus novemcinctus (assembly GCF_030445035.2). NCBI lineage: Eukaryota > Metazoa > Chordata > Mammalia > Cingulata > Dasypodidae > Dasypus > Dasypus novemcinctus. Next base: position 651,790 of record NW_026688154.1, read on the forward strand.
TTGGTACTTGAAAGTAACATGAAATTTTTCTGTTGGTATGCATACAATTTTAAAACATTATAGACAAAACTGGAATTCAAAATAGCTTCAGTGAAGCAGAGATCTGTTTCTTTTCCTAGACTTTTTTTTAATCTTTTTTTTATTTTTTAATTATTTTTTTTAATTACATTTAAAAAAAATATGAGGTCCCATTCAACCCCACTGCCCCTGCCCCCCACTCCCCCCACAGCAACACTCTCTCCCATCATCATGACACATCCATTGCACCTGGTAAGTTCATCTCTGAGCATCACTGCCCCCCATAGTCAATGGTCCACATCATAGCCCAGACTCTCTCATGTTCCATCCAGTGGGCCCTGGGGGGATCTACAGTGTCCCATAATTGTCCGTGAAGCACTATCCAGGACAACTCCACGTCCCAAAAACGCCTCCACATCTCATCTCTTCCTCTTTTCCTAGACTTTTAATGAAAATTTTTAAATTATGCAACTTTCTTCCTGATATTTCTGGATTCTCTACTTCTACCACTCTTAAAAATGGGTCCTCACTCTCATTACCTCTATTGCACCTTCTGTTGTTCATTTTCTTTCTCTATCTGACTACCAAATATTCCTTTTACATATACTCTATTGAGGAGAAACATTATTACATTGGCAAAATCTTGTCATTCTCTATGAATGTCTATATATTTTCAAAATCAATTACCTATAGGTTATTTCAATAAGTTACATTGGATTTCATTTCTGAATTATCTTATTATTGCATATTTATATGTATTGTATTTCTACAATCACTAGATTTTAGTTTCTTATATATATTTTATAATGAAATTTCTTTGTTTTTATACTGAGTCATTTGACTACAGTTTTTAATTTTATATCAATCTATTTTCATACATACTTGGTATTAGCAATGGCAGTCTATATTCAACAAATTTTTAAAAGTATCTATTGCTTCAGATTCACAATCACATAGGTTCAGTGTCATTTATATCTGGACTACAATATTACCACTATATGGCTTTATATCTATCATCAGGCACATACACTGACATCCCCCAAAGTAATCTTTATATTTCCCATGGTCCTCAAGGATTCTGGTTAATACTTGCTCTTGCTATGGTTAAAAAAACAACAACAATATTTTATAAATAACCTCTAGAAAGAAAAATTCATTTAATAGGGTTTACTGAATTTTTAAAATTTAAAAACACAAACATTTATGTATATTCTGTCATGATCTTATTATTAAAACTTGAACACAAGTACATTAGTAAGAAACATGTAATTCAAAACCATACAAATATAGGTCTACAATTAGCTCACATTCCAGGATTTCAGAAATGCACTCCCAAGCATCCTATATCCTGGGGGTTTTCTGCTTCTCTCTGAGTGGATGGTCATTTGTGGAACTCATTCCACTCTGTTCTGAGCTGCATCTAAATAACCCACTGCTAAAATAAGCAATAATAAAATACTGAATGTCTTTCCCATGAGGTCAAGAACAAGATACATTAGTTCATTTTCATCACTGCCATTGAACACTGTACTGGAAATTCTAGCCAGTGCATTAGGCAACATAAAGAAATAAAGTCATCAAAATTGGAATGGAAGAAGTAAACTATCTTTATACACAGATGAAAGAATGCTTTCAACAGACAGTCCCAAGGAATCCACAATACAACTGGAAGAAATGGAGATTAAGCAAACTTGCATTCTACAAGACATGCACTCAAAAGTCCATTTTGTTTATATAGCAGAAAATAATATGAAATGGATTTTTTAAAGAAAATCCATTCATTTAGCCTCTAACAAATAAAATATCTAAGAATGAATTTAATGAAAGGGTGAAGACTTGAATAACTGGCATACATACATGGAAGAATTTAAGAAGACATATACATATGGCAAGACAACCATTGTTAATGGTTGATGGGACTCATTATTGCTCTAATATCAATACTACACACAGGGAACTACAGATTCAATATAATAGTTATAAAAATCCTGGCAGCCTTATTTTTTTCTTACAGAAATGGAAAAACCAATTCTCAAATTTACATGACATCTGTAAGGGGCTTGACTGGTAAAACAATCACCTATTTCTCTTGTGAGATTGGGTAGATTAATTTATGTAACATGAAGACATTTGGCTGACTTAGATATGTAGGATTTGTGGGATCCTATAAGGGATACTGGTATCACAGAAAAGAGGGATTAATTCTTCCCCTTAATAGAGAGACATCATTTTCCTGTAAGTCTTGAGGGGACTCAGAGGAAAGAATGTGGAATATCTCTGAGAACAGAGCTGTGTCTCTCCTTTGGGGGATTTTTGTTCAGGTTGGGTAAAGCTTTTGGATCTCAGAAGGAAGTGGAGGTCTCTAAAAGAACTAATAATTCACCATGTCCCTTCATCTGTATACCATAAGTCATAGGACCTGCAGTGAGTTAAGCATGAGCAAAGGTATAAACATTCATTCAACATCACTACTGACCAGTAAAATTCATGTGAAAACTACAAGGTGTCACTGCTACATCTTTTGGGAAGGGCATGATCTGGGAGAGGAAGGACTGAAATAGGAAAGGTGCACACACCAAGCTGCTCAGAGAGTTATTCAGGTCTTCCAACAGGGAGCCAAGTGTTGTTGACCACCTCCAGATAAGTTCTCATATCACTGATTGGACTTTTCAAATGCAAAGTTTTTATTTCTGTTGATTTACTGCTTTCTATCTCTTTATTAATATTCTCTATTTGGTGAGACATAATTCTCATATTTTCCTTTTACTCATAGAGCATATTAAAACTAGTAATTTATAATCTTTATTTATCAAGTTCAAAATCTGGGCTCCAGAATGAGGAAGATGGTGGTGGAGTAAGGAGCTCCCAGAGTCAGCTCCTGCTACAGGGCAGTCAGTAAACACCCAGAGCTATCTGGAGCTAGGTGAAGCATCCATCTGGGGGCTCAAGGAGGCCAGAAGAGCATCCTGCCACATCCTTGAAGGAATGGAAGGAGGAGACTGCCCATCTGCAGAGAAAACTTGTAAGTAGATCACTCCACACCACGGAGGCCAGTGCCCATCCTCTACTGAAGGTATAAGCCACATCACAAGCTGTTCTATGGCTGGAATTGAAAGTTCCACTTCGAAAAAATGGGGAGGAAGAGATAGTTGGGCACCAACTTCAGCTGCTAATGAGTAAATTCAGTGGGCCAAAGTATAATCCTAAGAACAACTAAAGTTTGGGACTGTCCATGTCAAAAAGAGGCTGGTAGCTGCCGTCTTCACTCCACACTTGGCATGAGGGGAAGCAGGGTGGACTGACAATCACAGAGCTGGTGGGGACCAGCTTCCTTCAATCCAGGTCAGGTTGCAGCTCTAGCCTAGGAACCAGTGTCGCCTCCAGCAGGGAAGAAGCTGCAGGGACCTGATCAGCCTCTCCAGGAAATTACCAGCCAAGCCATGAAGGCCAGTGTTTATTCTACTTTGGCAGCATGAGCCACCCCAGGAGCTATTCTGTGGCTGGAATTGGAAGCTCCATTTCCAAAAAACAGGGGAGAAGGAGATGGGTGGTCATGATTTCAGCTACTGATTAGTAAATTCAGCTTACTAAAGTCTAATCCTAAGAACAGGTAAAGTATGAACCTGTCTAAGCTGGAGAGAGTCCAATGGCCACCATTTTGACTCCAAACCCCAGCCTGAGGGGAAGCTGGGCTGACCAAAAGTCATGGTGATGGTAGGAACCAGTTTCTTTCACCCAGATGAGCCTGCAATCCTAGACTAGGCTTCAGCCCCACCTCTGGTAGGGAAGAGACTGGCAGGCCCTGCACCGTCCTATCCAGGTAACTTCAGGTACATTTGGCTGGCACAGACTGAATAATCAGAAGTCTATCAGGTCAACAGCAGTCATCTTGAACCTGCACTGCATAGATTGCTGCCCACACCTGCAGCTCCATCCTCACCCCAGGCAGGGAAGAAAGGGACGTGAAACTTCATCAGTCTCTCTGGACAACTAGAGTCTAGGGCTGCATACTTGGGATTATTCTGTCCCAACCCTTGGCAAGAAGAAAGTTGGGAAAACCTTCATTGGTCCCTTAGGCAATGCAGGCAGTTTGAGCCTCCACAGTGTATAGCACCTACTGCACAACCAGGAAGGGAGAAATAGCAGGAAGTCCTAAACTAAAGAGAAAACCTCACCCAAAATAAATACTCTAATAAGCCAGATGCCAAGATACCAACATAAAATCACAATGCACACCAAGACACAAGAAGAAATGGCCCAGTTAAAGGAACAAGATAAGCCTCTAGATAAAGGAGCTGAGACAACTAATTGCAGATGTTCAAACAAATCTCCTTAATAAATTCAATGAGCTGGCTAAAGAGATTAAGGATACTAAGAAGACATTGCATGAGCACAAAGAAGAATTTGAAAGCATACATATAATAATAGCAGATTTATGTGAATGAAAGGCACAATAAATGAAATTTTAAAAACTTTGGAATCATATAATAGCAGATTTGAGGAGGTGGAAGAAAGGATTTGTGAGCTTGAAGAAATGGCCTCTGAAAGTGAACATACAAAAGAACAGATGAAGAAAAGAATAGAAAAATTGAACAAGGTTTCAGGGAAACTAAATGACAGCATGCAAACATATGTGTCATGGGTGTCCTAGAAGGAGAAGAGATAGGAAAAGGGGCAGAAAGAATATATGAAGAAATAATGACAGAAAATTTCCCAATCCTATTGAAGGACATAAACATCCATGTCCAAGAAGCAAAATATACTCCCATCCGAAAAAGTCCATATAGACAAACTTCAAGACACATACTAAAAAGAATGTAAAATGCCAAACACATAAAGAGAATTCTGAGACTAGCAAGAGAAAAGCAATGCATAACATATAAGGGATATCCAAAAAGATTAAGTGCTGATCTCTTACCAGAAACCATGAAGACAAGACAAATGGTGTGATATATCTAAGATACTACAAAAGAAAAACTTCCAGCCAAGAATCTTATATCCAGCAAGATTGTCTTTCAAAAATGAGGGCAAACTTAAGATTTCACCATTGTAAATTACGTTAGCTGTGGATTTTTCATATATACCCTTTATCATGTTCAGAAAGTGTCCTTCTATTCCTATATTTTGCAGTGTTTTTACCAGGAACAGGTGCTTTAGCTTGTCAAATGCTTTTTCTGTATCTAAAAATATGATCATGTGATTTTTTTCCCTTTCTGGTCATGTGACATATTAATTACATTGACTGATTTTATGTTGAATCATCCTTGCATACCAGGGATGAATTCCACTTGGTCGTGGTGTATACTTCATTTGATGTGTTGTTGAATATGATCAGCAAGTATTTTGTTGAGGATTTAAAAAGATTGGCCTGTAATTTTCCTATCTTGTGGTGTCTTTGTTTGGCTTTTGGGTAATGTTGCCATTATTGAATGAGTTAGGCAATGTTCCTTCTATTTCAATTTTTTGAAAGAGTTTAGGCAAGATTGGTGTTAGTTCTTTCTGGAATGTTTGGTAGAATTCACCTGTGAAGTCATCTAGCCCAGGGCTCTTCTTAGTTGGGAGGTTTTAAATAACTGATTCTCTTTATTTGTGATTGGTTTATTGAGATCAACTTCTTTCATCAATGTAGGCTGCTTATGTGTTTCTAGGAATTTGTCCATTTCCACTAAATTGTCTTTCTGTTGGCATAGAGACTTTCAAAGTATACTCTTTGGATAGTTTCTATTTCTGTGGGGTCAGTGGTGATATACTCTTTCTCCGGTATATAGAGTATATAAATATGTTCAGATATTCATTGGGTATTGTCCTTCAAGGTAGACATGACAACTGAGGGAGTGTTGAGCTCTACTGCATTCCCCAATTTAACAGCAACAATCGCCCAAGTCCTAGGGCAAAGACCAGAGAAGGATGGTAGAATGATGGGCCCTTGATACTGAGAACTATGCTTATAAGCCTGTGTGCTTGAAATTTCAACTAGGCCTAGAGCTGCAAGGTACCTAAATGTTACCTCCTGAGAGCCTCCGTGATGCTTAAATGTGGCCACTATCTAAGCCAAACTCAGTATGCACTACCTTCCCCCCAGTATGGGACATGACTCATGGTGATAAGCCTCCCTGGTGCTGAGGGATTACTACCAATTACTAGCTGGTGATGCAACTAGGAAAAGACCTTCAATAAAAGGGTGAAATGGTAAAGACAAATGAATTCATATGGCTAAGAGATTTAAAAATGAGTCAGGAGGTCATCAGAGGGGTCATGCTTATGCATGTCTCAGAAGGATCCTAGAGATAGCAAAGTAGATACAACCCCAGGTAGTGGTGCTCCTGAGGGCTATGGAAACACACAGGTTCTCTGGTCATGGTAGATGGCTCTGGAGTTCAGTGCCTTGTCAATGGGCCATACTTTGGAATTTGTGCTCCTGAGTGTGATGGAGTTGGACTCCATCTCTACACGTACCTCTTCTGTCACTTTTACTGAACATGTGGCTGGCACTGGGGTTGGTGTATGCTCAGGAGAATTGAATCTCTGGACTGTCCATGTGCCAGCTGGTCCCTGAGCCTCAGCAGAATTGTAAAACCTACTCTCTGGTTCATTGACCTTAACCAGGTCAGCTTACAGGGAGGTGAGGATGGTCAACTACCACACCAGGGAACTGAGAGAGTAGACAACTACAAGCGGGAGAATTGCATCAATCAACCATATTGGATCTACACCCCCTCTTGATTTAGAGGTGGTGTGGACATCACAATCCCAGGGTCCACAGGATGAGGAATAAAATATGGATTAGAGTGGACTTACTGGTATTCTACTATAGAACTATTGTGACTCTAGCAATGGAAGAAATTGTATCATTGATGTGGAGATAGTGGCCACAGGTGTTGCTGAGAACAGGGAGAAGAAAATAAAGGTGTGACACGAGGGCATTTTCAGGACTTGGACTTGTCCTGAATGATATCTGAGGGAGAGATGCAGGACCTTATATATCCTACCACAACCCACTGAATGGACTAGGAGAGAGTGTAAACTACAATGTAAACTATAATCCATGCAGTGCAGCAGTGCTCCAAAATGTATTCACCAAATGCAATGAATGTGCCACACTGATGAAAGAGGTTGTTGATGTGGGAGGAGAGAGTGGATAAGGAGTGGGGTATATGGAAACCTCTTATTTTTTTAATGTAACATTTTGTGTGATCTATGTATCTGAAAAAAGACAAGAAAAAAATTTGCTAAAAAAAGTGAGAGTTTAGAATATTCACAGATAACCAGAAACTGAGAGAATTTCTAACCAAGAGATGAGATTTTCAGGAAATTCTAAAGGGTGGGCTAGAGCCTGAAAAGAAAAGACTGGAGAGATGGGCCTAGCAGAGAGTCTAGAAATCAAGATTATATCAGTAAAAGTAGCTAAAAGTGTAAAAAGAGTGATGAAAATAAAACATGCCAGAAAACTCAAATACTCAGGAATAAACTTAAACCAATGTTGTAAAGCACTTGTATTCAGAAAGCTGCAACTCAATGTTAAAGGAAATCAAGAAATGCCTAAATAACTGGAAGAACATTCCATGCTCATGGATTGGAAGATTAAGTATCTTTAAGATATCAATTCTACTCAAATTGATACACAGATTCAATGCAATTCTGATAAAAATTCCACCAACATTTTAAAAATTGAATACACAGGGACGTGGCTATGGCTCAATCAGTTGGGCTCCCATCTACCATATGGGAGGCCCTGGGTTCATGTCCCAGGGTCTCTTTGTGAAAGGCAGGCTCACCCGCCGCCCAGCCCGCAGCACTGCTGAGAGGCAACTCAACAAGGTGATGCAACAAAAAAAGGGAGACAAGTGAAAAAAAAAAAACAACACAAAAGAGAGCACAGCAAATGGACACAAGCAAGCTGCAAGAGGGGAGGGGAAATAAATAAATAAGTACACACATAGAAGGAACACAGTGAATGGACACAGAAAGCAGACAGCATATCAAAAAAGCCACAAGGTGGGGGATAAAAATTTTTTTGAAAACATGACTAATATTTGGAAGGGTAAGTGGTCCTCAATAGCCAGAAACATCTTAAAAAGGAAAAATGAACTTTCCTCTCTAGAGTTTAAATTATATTACTTAGCAATCATGGTAAATACAGCATGGTACTGGCAAAAGACAGTGGAAACAAACTGATGGTTCAGAAACAGGCCCTCACATGTATGGTCAAGTGATTTTTGACTAGCCTGTCAAACCCACACAACTCAGACAGAACAGTCCATTCAACAAATGGTGTTGAAAGAACTGGATATCCAAAGCCAAGAAAAAAGGAAAAAGTACCCATATTTCACACCTTATCCAAAAATTAACACAAAATGGATTAAAAAATAAATAAATAAAACAAGAACAATACAGCTTCTAGAAGAAATTGTAGGAAAATGGCTTCAAGACCTGGTGTTAGGTGGCAGATTCTTAAAGGAGATAAGAGAAGGACTGAGATGGACTACTGATGTTCAATGTATGTAGTTTTAAAAGCTTTAATGTAAATGTGTGGAAATGCATAGAGTGGATGGAAACACATAGTAACAGCTAGTTTATAAATGGGGATATGGCTGAAAATGGTAGAAGTCTAGGTATGTAAATGCCAATTAACAGAATGCTAGAGAATATTCTGGGAACTGAATAGCACAGTAAACCAAGAGATGCATGAGAATTATGGTTGATGGTATAGATGCAAGATTGTCCTTTGTTAGCTAGAGTAAATGTACTTATTGCAGGGTCATGGGAATGTGGAGAAGCATGGAAAAGATACAACTGGAGTGACCTATAGACTGTGGATATCAGTAATAATACAATATTCTTTCATTTATGCCAAAGAATGTACAGTACTGATAATGGGGCAGTATGGAAAATGTGTGCTAAATGTACACTATGGATGTGGTAACAATCAGATGATTTATATTATTTGTAATAAATGTCCCACCACAGTGCAGTGTGTTGATAGAGGGGTATTGTTTGGGAATTCTGAATGTGTGCACAATTGTTTTATAAATTTATAACTTCTGTCATAAAAAATATATTTTAAAAATAATAGCATGGACTGGGAAAACATACATGAAATAGAAGATAAGGACTGTAATTAGGAAGATTTTGACAATATTCTTTCATAATTTGTAACAAATATCTCACAACAATGCAAGGTGTTGGTGAAGGATTGATGAATGGACCCCTGTATTATATTATGCACGTTTGCTATGTAAGTTCCCAACTTACGGTTTTGTATGTTCATATATAAATGATATAAAGATAATAATAATAGGGTGGGTTGGGGAAAATACTTCAGTTAATAATAATACTTTGACAATGCTCTCTAATCATTAGTTAAAAATTCTAACAACAATGCAAGGTATTGGTGGTATGGTGAGGTACAAGAGTCCTGTATGATGTTATATATGTGTTGTAAGTTCACAACTATTAATATTTGTTTATTGTTTATGTATGTTTACATGAGTGATATACTTCAATAAATTTTTTAAAATCTGAGCTTAATGGGGGATAGTTTCGATTAACTGTCTTTTACCTTGTGTGTGTAGTATTTTTTCTTGTTTCAGTGCATGTGCAAAAAAACTGGATCTTTGAATATTTTAAGGTGGCCAGTCTGGAAATCCCAGTGTGTCAGAGCTGGACTCAGTTGCATTTTCCTTATATGAGGCTTTTCTGTCCCTTATATCTGAACCTATTTTTAGTACCAGAGTTAAGAGGTGTATGTCCAAGAGACTTAAATCTTTGGTCTGTCCATGTAGCTTTCGGCCCTGACTCTCAACAGATTTGCAACACCTACTCTCCAGTTCACTGGACTCACCCAGGACAACAAGGAGATGATGATGGACAACAAGCATGTCAAGGAACAGAGAGAGTCTGCAAATGGAAGCAAGATAGTCCCATCCATCTGCCCCATGGGATCTAAGCCCCCTCTCAGAGGTTAAGTGGGCATCACTGTCCTAGAAACCTCCAGTTCAGGGAATGAACAATGGATGAGAGTAGACTTATTGTTATTCTACTACACACTCATTATGATCCTGGCAATGGAAGAACTTTGATCACTGATGTGGAGGCAGTGGTCACTGGAGGTTCTGAGAGGAAGGAGAGGGAAAAACAGGTCTACTTTGGGGGCATTTTCAGGATGTGGGAATTGTCCCGAATGGCATTATAATGACAGATATAGGCTATTATATATCTTGTGATAACTTACAAAAATGTGGAGAGAGGTGGCGGACATGGCCCAGTGGTTAGGGCATCCATCTACCACATGGGAGGTCCACGGTTCAAATCCTGGGCCTCCTTGACCCATGTGGACCTGGCCCATGTGCAGTGCTGATGTGTGCAGGGAGTGCCATGCCATGCAGGGTTGTCCCCCATGCAGGGGAGCCCCACACACAAGGAGTGCACCCTGCAAGGACAGCCGCCCAGTGCCAAAGAAAGTGCAGCCTGCCTAAGAATGGCACCACCCACATGGAGAAATGACACAACAGGATGATGCAGCAGAAGGAAACACAGATTCCCATGCCACTGACAACAGAAGTGGACAAAGAAGATGCAGCAAATAGACACAGAGAGTGGACAACTGGGGTGGAGGGGAAGGAGAGAGAAATAATAAATAAATAAATAAATAAATAATGTATGTATGTATGTATGTATGTATGTATGTATGTGGAGAGAATGTGAACTATAGTGTAAACAATAATCCAAGCTTAGTGGTCCAGTGCTCCAAAATGTGTTCATCAATTGTAACAAATGTATCACAGTAATGAAGGATGTTGTTAATGTGGGAAAGTATGGGAGGGTAGGGAGCAGGGCATATGCGAATTCCCTATATTGTTTATGTAACATTCATATAATCTAAGTATCTTTTTTAAAAAAAAATAAAAACTATATAAAAAATAAAAGAATTATCCCTTGATCAAGGGTGATTTATCCCAGGAACAAAAGAGGGGTTCAACACAATATCATTCAATGTTATAATCCTTATTTTTCATGTAAGGAAATACTGCATGAACATTTCAATGAACAAAGAAAAGTTATTTCCAAAATCCAATATTCTTTTATGTAAAAAAACACTCTGGAAAATAGTTTGAGATATTAACTTCCTCAATGTGATGAAAGATCGTGTACAATAACTCACAGCTAAAATTATAGTCAATGGTGAAATTCTGAAAATCCACAACCCAAGGCCAGGAACAGGTTAAGGTATATCATTTTCATCACTGCTACTCATTATTGTACAGGAAGTTCTGTCCAGAGCAATTAGGCAAGAGAATATAAAAGACATACAAATTGTAAAGGAAGAAGTAAAGCTATCTCTTTACAAAGATTACATGATCCTTTATATACTAAATCCAAAAGAAAACTTAAAAAAAAAATGGATCTACTAAATGAATTCAGTAAATTTGCAGAGTATAAAACAAAAATCCAAAAATTAGTTACGTTTTGACACTCCAGCAAAGAATTATCTGAAATGAAAATGAAAAGATTCTACTCAATTGACATCTAAAAGAAAAAGTCCTAAGTATAAATTTAATGAAATAGGTGCAACACTGTACACTAAACTAGAAAAAAGACTGCTGAACACAATTGAAAACTGAAACCAAAGGCAGGACATCCATTGGTCATGTCTCATAAGTCAAAGTATTGTTAATGTGTCAATACTACCCAAAGTGAGCTACAGATTCAATGACATATTTATCAAATTCCTACTTTACTTTTACAGAAATGGAAAACTTAATCCTCAAATTCACATGGAATCTTTGTTTCACATTATAAAAACAACTTCGAAAAAGTATCAAAATACAATAAGCATGCTAACCAGAATATTACCCAAAATTATACTACATAACATGCAGTGAACCAGGTAAATCTGTTCTCTTCTCCAGGGTAATGTCTTACAACAGAACTAGATAAATTTGCTCTCTTTTCAAGGGTAAATACTTATAAACAGAAACAGTCCTTAAGTAACCACAGAAAGGGTAATCAAAATACCTACTATATGTTGCTCAATGAGAAACCAAATCCTTAGAATGAACGGAAAGAAAAGAGTTCTCAGTAGATAAACAGAAGGAATTAAAAGATGTAAATGAATATTTCAGAGCTCAGACTAAATTATCAAATACAAAAAAATTACTGGTGGACTTAATAAAATGCAGGCATCAAAGGAAAATACTGTCATGCTGGAAGCTAGATGAGTAGAAATCATTTAAGCTCAGTATATACACAGAAAGAGGATACAAAATTAACAGTCTAAAAGAACTGTAGGACACTTAAAGTTTTAATATTCATTCCAAAGATGGAAGGAGATAGAAGGAATTTGATGTGAAATAAATATGTTAAAAGTGACTGAACACCACCCAACTTGCAAATACAGATCCCAAAGATCTCAGAAAATGTCACCTGGAGAAAATCCAGTCAAACAATTGAAGAAATGAAGTCAATCTTGAAAAATCTTGAAAAGAGGCACAGGGAAATGAAACATCTTGAAAAGAGGCATAGAGAAATGAACATTACATGTAGGAAAATATTATTTTGAAGGACTGTATTTCCCATCAGAAAACATACATGCCATAAGGGAGTTTAACTTTAAAGTGCTGAAAGAAAGGAATTGTTATTTACCAAAAAGAGTTTAGGCTGCAAATGTTGCTTACACTTTGAAGGGAAAATTAAGAAAGGACAGACTGAAAAACAGACTTCTCCACTAGAGTCCTTCCTCTATAAGGATGTGAAAGGAACTGCTTCAGGCTGAATAGAAATGATACAAGAAGGAAGCTTCAGGAATAAAAGATATAGTCCAGAAATGGGTAAAGGAAATAACCTATTTTTAAACTTTAAAATTGTTTCATATATTTTAAAAGGTACATTTTTGTAAAAGTTAGACTCTACTCTGGGTGGGAGGACATCCTCCATGTAGAGGAAATGTAGGTGACCACTATAAGAAGTGGGGTTGAAATGATCCAAGTGCTTCAAAGGCTGTCAGTTGAATTGCTATGTTAACTCTAATACATTTGACTAGATTGGTATACATATGTTATTCTCAGAGCAATCAGTTCAGTGCCATGTCAGTTGACTCAACTTTGGAGTTTGTGTTCCTGAGTGTGATGGAGTTGGACTCAGATGTGACCTTTCTACACATGCCTCTTCTGTTACTTTCACCAGATCTGTGGTTGGCGCTAGTGTTGGTGTGTACTCAGGAGACCTGAATTTCTGGACTGTCCATGTGACAGCCAGGTCCTGAGCCTCAGCAGACTCGCAACTCGTACCCTCTGGTTTATTGGACTTAACCCAGCCACCTAACAGGGAGGTGAAGAAGGTTAACCACCACACCAGGGAACCGAGAGTGCCTACAACTGCAAGCAGGAGAATTGCATCCATCATCTATGTGGAATCTAAGCCACCTCTCAATATAGAAGTGGAGTGGACACAACCATCCCAGGGTCTACAGAATGGAGGAATAGAGTATGGACAAGAGTAGACTTGCTGATAATGTACTATGAAACTATTGTGATTAGTAATGGAAGAAATTGTAGCATTGAGGTGGAGAAAGTGGCCATGGTAGCTGCTGAGGGTAGGGAGAGGGAAGAGGAGATATGTGGGGGCATTTTCAGGACTTGGAGTTGTCCTGGGTGGTACTGCAGGGACAGATGCTTGACATTGTATGTCCTGCCATGGCCCACTGGGTGGACTAGGGGAGAGTGTAAACTACAATGTATACCATTATCCATGTGGTGCAGCAGTGCTCCAAAATGTATTCATCAAATGCAATGAATGTCCCACGATGCTGAAAGAGGTTGTTCATCCAATGTCCACATAGAAGAGGTGGCATTGGATTGGGAAAAGTGGACATGGTGGCTGATGGGTATGGGGAAAGGCAGGAAGAGATGAGAGGTGGAGGCATCTTTGGGACATGGAGCTGCCCTGGATGGTGCTTCAGAGGCAATCACCGGACATTGTATATCCTCACAGGGCCCACTGGATGGAATGGGGGAGAGTATGGGCCATGATGTGGACCATTGACTATGAGGTGCAGAGGTGCCCAAAGATGTACTTACCAAATCCAATGGATGTGTCATGATGATGGGAGGGAGTGTTGCTGGGGGGGGGGGGGAGAGGTGGGGTGGGGGGGTGGGGTTGAATGGGACCTCACATATATATTTTTAATGTAATATTATTACAAAGTCAATAAAATAAAATTAAAAAAAAAAGGTTGTTCATGTGGGAGGAGTAGGTGAGGGGGTTGGCGGATATTTGTGGACTGCTTATATTTTTTAATGTAAATTTTAAAAAAAATAGAGAGAAAAAAACAATTGCAAAAAACTCTAGAAAAATTGTGTGACCTAAATAGTCCTTTATCTAAGAGACACATATAAAGCACCTAAAACATTGGCATACAACTTGTGGAGTGAGCAACAGTATTCATTTCTCTTGGCTGAATACCTAGGAGTAGGATTGCTGGGTCAGAGAGGAAGTCGGTCTTTTCCAGCCATCCTCCCTACCAAGGCTGACCATACTACAGCAGGATCTGGGTGGCCTCTACTTTTCAGCTGTGCATGGGCTGCCAGTCACCCTGGAGAAAATGCAAGATTTCCTGGTGCTGACCCCACAGCTCCTCCTATAGTAGGCTTCCAAGAGTCTAAGACCAATGACCCACCTGATTCTGCCCCGCAAGTTCAGGGGACTCCTGCCTTACATGGATGATGGCAGTGCTGGTGCTGGAGCAGAAGGTTGGGTATATCTACCATTAAGTCCTTTCTCAATCATACCAAACATGATTTTCAAACAACAGAGTCCAGTAATGCAGGAGTGTCCTGGGGGCTGGACCACAGGCATTGACACACCAACATCCTGCCTGTGTTTGTGCATGTTCTTTCCTCCATTGCACCCCAGGCACAAGTCAATCAGGGTAGACTCTGCCTTTAATAGAGTTTTTCTGGACCATGGTAAGATATTCAGAGACCCACCCTATGTATCTGCTCTTTATGGGCACTTGCCTGGGCAAGCTTTGCTCCTGCCACCAGCTCTGCACAGTCTTAGATGCGCCTCTTCGGCTCTGGAGCACAAAGTTCACATTTATGCTCCAGGTGTCAGTGAGGGCCTCTCCTCCTTCCTGGAAGACCTTGACCTCTAAAAAGAAACCTCTGTTCCAATTGCTCAGAAAGCAGCTCCATCCAGAACTCACAGACCTCTCCCATGACTTCATGTGCCAAACAAAATGCCATTTTCATGAGCCCATACAGCAATACTGGAGGTTTTCCTGGAGGGCAGGAGTCCAGATCCACACCCCTCCCTGCTGCACCAGAGGTCCTCAGAGAACATGAGCTGGATGGCCAGAAGACCATCAACTCAGCCTCACAGGTGGCCAGAGGAAGGTTCTAAGAGAAGATGGTTTAGATTTGTCCACAGGAATAAAAGGAAGTCAAGGAATTGCTCACCCAAATCTGATAGTTATAGACAGAGTGAAGTGAAGACATTTGACTGTCACACAGGCAAGGGGAGGCTCGGAGGTGGCTGCCATGCCCAGCTAGCTAAAGAGACCACTTATGTGGCTCTAGACTTGAAGATGGAAGCACATTCCTGAGCATCAATGCACTGGGCGGGGGGGAGGGGTGAAAGAAGACTGAGTCCATACTGACTGCAGTGCCACCAAGCCTTTCAGTTCCTTCCTTCTGTCTACTATTTAATCCTGTCTTTATTTATATGGTCAACTTCAGAAATTCACATCAATATACCCATTTTAACCCCCATCCACAGATACTGTTGAGATTCTGGCATTTACATATAAGTAGCTGTTTCCTGTATGCACATTAAGCAAATGTGATGAGATACAACACAGGATTGTTTCACTAGAATCCCATGGCTGTGGTGAGATACATGAATGGAACTGGTCACCTTTGGGCCACACTTTATACACTGGGCCATTGATTTGTTTCTTCTATTCAGCTTTGCGCTCACTCTATCTCCCTGCTTCTGTCATCTCTGCTAAAACAGGGCAAAGCCTTGTGAAAACTCATGTAGTAAAGCATATCTCTCCTGTAAGATTGTGATAGACTAAATCATATCACATGGAGTGATCTCTGGTTGAGCTTCAGGTGACCTAGATATGTAAGAATTTGTGGGACTCTCTGATGATGTAGGCATGTAATTACCCTCCTTAACAGAGGGATGCAATTCTCTCAAATGTCTTATTGGGACACATAGGGAAGGTTGTAGCTCATCTCACAGAACAGGGCTGGTTGTTTTCCTTGGGGGTTTTGGGATTGGGCTGAAAGCAGGATGGGTTCTCAAAAGGTTGTTGAAGCCTCTGAAAGAACAAATAATCCACAGTGTCTGCTCTTCTGTGAACCATAAATCATTGGATCTTGTATTAGTCAGGGTTCTCTAGGGAAACAATCAGCAAGAGACATCTGTCAATAGTATGTGATTCTATAAGAGTCTCTCACACAACTATGGGGATGCACAAGTCCAGGTTCCACAGACAGGCTGGAACCAGGGGCTGCAATGAAAGTCCAATGAAGGTTCATGACAAGTTCTGGGAGATGTTGGCTGTTGAAGGTGAGCTGGGAAATCCTCTCTCAATGCTGGAATTACTTCTCCTTTTTAAGGGATTCAACTGATTGGGTTAAGTGTCACTCATTGCTTATTGCAATCTCCCTGACTGATGCAATTATAACCAGCTATCTATGATTTACCACTGCAATAAAGTTAATGGTGACTGAAGTCCATAAATACCCTTGTATTACAGTTAGTCCAGTGGTGCTTGATTGACCAAACAACTGGGCACAATTACATGGTCTGGTTGACACAATAGCTTAACCATCACAGTCCACCCCTTGTCAACCTGGTAACCATACACATTACCTTAAACCATACTTAGTCTCTAAGCAAAAACAGTAACAGACATGCATATATCTATATTTTTGCCTAACAATGTTCAACTCTCTTGTGTACAACTGGAAACATATTAATTCCATATAGAATACGGTGCAAGTTCTTGAGTAATATTCACTCTCAAACTTGATATCCTCAAATATTATGACATTAAATTGATAAAACTTGTTATATGATAAGGCAAAAGTTTGGGGAAGAAGACAAAGAAATTTGTTTTGTGTACATATAAAATCATCATAATAATGAAACAAGGAAGAAAGATTCATGACCATTCACTTTTCTAACTGGTCACATGACAAAGTTCATATTTATCACTTCTTCCACTACCCATTCCATGTTTCCATACCATCAGAAAGCATCTCAGCTGGCCATGGTTCTTTGCCTGGTGGGGTGACTGAAACTTTCATTCCTGAAGAATATGGGCCATTGTTAGTCCTGCTTGGATTGGGTTGTTGCAAATTTCCATTGACATTAATCATAGGACATGGCAGTACTAGGAGATGCCCTACAGGATCTCGTGTATTCCAGGCAAACTCTTCTGTACTCCTATTATGTAGATGCAGTAGTAGTTCCCCTTGACAGTCAGGATCAATCACCCCAGCCAGTACAGTAATTCCCTTATTTGACTGTGTATTCAGAGGTAAGAGATCTGGTAGCAGTTTTAACTTCCATTTCAATGGAATCATTGTTGTGTTCCCTGGTGACAGCACTCCTTCTTTTGTGACTAAAACCTGTAGGCCAGCAGAGTTTGAGGTTGCAGGGACAGGAAGCAAAAATTTTCCTGGTGGGTCCCTAGGGGTAATAGTCAGTGGTGCCACTCCCACTTCCACCCCTTGATTCCTGGACCCATGGATCCTGGTTATGGGAGAAACAGTGCCACAGAGTGGACACTGATTTAAAGCATACACAGCCTCCTGGAGAACACTGCCTCAGCCCTGCAAGGTATTGCCACCTGGTTGGCACTGTATTTGAGTCTTCAAAAGGCCATTCCACCATTCTATCAATCTAGCTGTTTCAGGGTGATGGGGAACATGGTAAGACCAGTGAATTCCATGGGCATGTGCCCATTCCCACACATCATTTGCTGTTAAATAGGTTCCCTGATCAGAAACAATGCTGTGTAGAATGACATGGAGGTATATAAGGCATTTGGTTGGTCCACAGATAGTAGTTTTAGAAGAAGCATTGCATGCAGGAAATGCAAACCCATATCCAGAGTTTGTGTCTTATTCAAGTTAAAACAAATCGCTGCCCCTTCCATGGTGGAGTGGTCCAATGAGGTCATCCTGCAACCAGGTAGAAGGCTGGTCACCTTAAGGAATGGTGCCATTTCAGGGGCTGAGTGTGGGTCTCTGTTGCTGGCAGGTTGCACAATCAGCAGTGGCTATAGCCAAGTCAACCTTGGTAAGGGGAAGTCTATGTTGCTGAGCCCATGCATAACCTCCATCCCTACCTCATGGCCACTTTGTTCATGGGCCCACTGGGCAATGACAGGAGTGGCTGGGGAAAGAGACAGCATTAGTCACAGAGCAGGTCATCTTATTCACTTGATTAAAATCTTCCTCTGCTGAAGTCACCCCCTGGTGAACATTCATGTGGGACACAAATATTTTCATGTCTTTTGCCCACTCAAAAAGGCCTATCCACATACCTCTTCCCCAGACCTCTTTGTCACCAATTTTCCAATCATGTTCCTTCCAAGTACCTGACCATCCAGCCAAACCATTGGCAACAGCCCATGAATCAGTGAACAAATGCACCTCTGGCCATTTCTTCTTCCAAGCAAAATGAACAACCAGGTGCACTACTCCAAGTTCTGCCCACTGGGAGGATTTTCCCTCACCACTGTCCTTCAGGGATGTCCCAGAAAGGGGCTGCAGTGTTGTAGCTGCCCACTTTTGGGTGCTACCAGCATGTTGTGCAGAACCATCTATAAACTAGGCCCAAGTTTTCTCTTCCTCAATCAACTGATTGTAAGGACTCCCCTAGAGGCCAAAACAGTGGGCTGGGAAAGAAAAGGTAACAAGGCAGGAGTGGTGACCATGGGTATTTGGGTTACTTCCTCATGTAACTTACTTTAGGACCAGCTCGAGTCCTATCTCATATGTACTACTTCCACTTTATTATGCAGTGCTACTGTGCATTCCCAACTTTATGGTTTGGTGGGTCAGACAATACCCAACTCATGATAAGAAACTCAAGTCTCATGGTAACTTGGTGTCCCATGGTTAAGAATTCAGTCTCCACTATAGCCCAGTAGCAGGCCAAAACCTGTTTCTCAAAAGGGGAGTAGTTATCTGCAGAGGATGGCAGGGCTTTGCTCCAAAATCCTAAGAGTCTGCATTGTGATCCTCCTGTAGGGGCCTGCCAAAGGCTCCAGGTAGCATCTTTATTTGCCACTGAAACTTCCAGCACCATTGGATCTGCTGGATCATATATGGTCCAAGTGAGAGTGCAGCTTGCACAGCAGCCTGAACCTGAAGTAGAGCCTCTTCTTGTTCTGGTACCCAATCAAAACTAGCAGCTTTTCTGGTCACTGGGTAAGTGGGCTGAGAGTAGCACACCCAGTGAGGAATGTGTTGTATCTAAAATCCAAAGAAACCAACTAAGCATTGTGCCTCTTTTTGGTCATTGGAGGGGTCAGATGCAACAGCTTATCCTTCACTTTAGAAGGGATAGCTCAACATGCCCCACACCACTGGACACCTAGAAATTTCACTGAGGTGGAAGGACCTTGTATTTTAATTGGATTTATCTCCCATTCTCTCTTATGCAAATGCCTTACTAATAAGTCTAGAGTCTTTGCTACTTCTTGCTTACTAGGTCCTATCAACATGATATCAATATAATGGACCAGTGTGATGCCCTGAGGGAGGGAGAGATGATCGATATCCCTGCAGACAATATTATGACATAGAGCTGTAAAGTTCATAAACTCATGAGACAGGACAGTGAGGGTATACTGCTGGCCTTGCCAGCTGAAAGCAAACTGTTTCTGGTGGTTCTTACTAATAGCAATTGAGAAAAAACACATTGGCTAAATCAACAGCTGCATACCAGGTACCAGGGGATGTGATTTGCACAAGCAATGGTAACACATCTGGAACAGCAGGTGCAATTGAGGTCACCATCACGTTAAGTTCACTATAATCTACTGCCATCCTCCTAGATCCATCTGTTTTATGCACAGGCCAAACAGGACAGTTGAATGAGGTTGTGGTGGGAATCACCACCCCTACATCCTTCAAATCTTTGATGGTGGCACTACTTTTTGCAATCCATCCGGGAATCCAGCATTGCTTTTGATTTACTATTTTGCTAGGTAGGGGCAGTTCTAGTGGCTTCCACTTGGCCTTTCCAACCATAATGGCCCTCACTCCACAAGTCAGGGATCCAATGTGGGGATTTATCTAGTCACTTACTGAGTATGTCTATTCCAATTATGCATCCCGCAACTGGGGAAATAACCACAGAATGAGTCCAGGGACCTACTGAACCAACTGTGGGACAGACCTGAGCTCCATTAATCATCTGACTTCCATAAGCCCCTACTCTGACTTGTGGACCATAGTGATATTTTGGGTTTCCTGGAATTAATGTCACTTCTGAGCCAGTATCTAATAATTACCAAAATGTCTGATCATTTCCTTTTCCCCAATGCAGTTACTCTGGTAAAAGTAGGTCTCCTTGGGGAAAAGTGGGAGGAAGATTAACAGTATAAAGTTTGGACAGTTTAATGGGATCCTTCCCCCAAGGAGACTTGGCCTTCTCCTCATTCAAGGGGCTCTGGGTCTGTAAACCATCTCAAGTCTGGGAATTGATTAAGGTGCTGTGATTCTCTGCATCTGTAATTTGAGTTAGGGTTTTATTCACTCAACCTAGAACACTTCTGTTTATAAAGATTGTGAAGAAAATTAGTAGACTGCTTATTTCACTGCTAGGTCCCCCATTATATATTATCCAATACCATAAATCTATGCAACTCAGACTATTTTGAGTGCTTTTTTGAATCTGCCTTTCATGGTGGTAGCCATGCCCACCTTGACTTTGAGATTATCTGCTATTTGACTTTTACCAGACTGACATCCAATCATCCCCATAATGTTTAAGGATTCTAATTCCATCAGAGTCCCCCCTACAGTTATATCTGGACTACAGAGAACAACAACCACAGAGCTCTCCAGGGAAGATGGAGTAAGTCTTACAAAATTATTCCTTACAGTCCTGATTAAAGGTGTATCCTCTGGGGTGGGTGGTCAGCTCTAAAATGGTAAATCCATTCTAGCATTACAATCTCCCTAAGCCTTTGAATTCCTTCTTCTACTGTGTACAAGCATAAATCGGGTATCTCAACCTCAGACATGCTAGGCCATCTTTTGGCCCATGCTTCAATCAGCCACCCAAACAAACTGTTAAAGCCCTTTCTAACCCATCCAGCTATAGCACAGAATCCAGAATTTCTGCTTAGTGGGCCCATATCAATAAATTCAGCCTGATCCAACCTTATATTTCTTCCACCATTATCCCATACCCTTAGTATCCATTCCCATGCATATTCCCATGATTTCTGTCTATATAAGTTGAAAACGCATGCCATTCTTTCTGAGTATACATTACTTCCTCATGGGTCACACTTTGTATTTCACCTTTGGGGTCTTGTTGTGATTTTAGTCTAGTAATAGGTTTCAAATACAAGAGAGGTGGTGGGGGTGGGTAAGGAGAAGGATTAGAAATGCCTTGCAAGCTACTGACCTCAGGGCATTCTCTTGCATTTTCTTCTGGTGAGACAGGATTAATCTCTTCAGGCAGGGGTTGGAAGGTAGTTTCCTCAGGGCAGACTGGAGGCTAGGCAGTGCATGCTGGAGTTTGGCTGGTACATGTCTCAGTGCTGGGAGGAGGTCCAGACTCCTTGGGGCAGGCCAGAGGCTGGGCAGGGCAGGCTGCAGTTTGGCTGGTACCCACCTCAGGGCTGGAAGTTGTTTCAGACTCCCTGGAGCAGGCTGGACATTGGATGATACAAGGTTGGCAAGGTATGATCTGGACAGGGCAGGCCATGGCAGGCTTATGTGATAAAGTCGCAGCAGAATTCAGGGTTTCAATGTCTCCATCAATATCATCATCCCATATGTCTCCATCCCAATTCTCTGAATTCCACTCTTTTCCAATCAAAGTCTTCAGTTTGAAGAAACCCTGCAGGACTGGGATTTTAGTTTCCTTTGTAACTCCATTACTCATACAATGAGAGTCTGAGTTTGGTTCTCAGATATTTCAAGCCTGTGGCACAGGAGACAAGATTTTCTTTCAGAGCACACATAGAAACTTTTGCATCATCCATGTGGAGTTTAAGTTTCAAATCTGAAGCCTTTAACTCATCTCTTTCTTTTGTAACACTATCCAGACTATCTAGGAGGAGCCAGCCAACATCATTACACTGTTTGACTGCACAGAACTCTGTTAAGGTATTGAAAACACTCTCACCCAGATCCTTGCTTCTTATAAGTATGGAAGTAGGCGAATACAGTGATGCTATCTGTGCATCTCGATTGCTAACTCACACCATAAACCATTAGCAGCCTCTTTGTTATTGGAAAGGGAATTGTCAGTTCCCTTGAGTTCAATTAAAGAGACTATTGCAAAACTCCCCAAACCACCTCAGACACCCCATGTAAAGACTCTGTTCCTCAAGAACCACTCCCAGGCATTCTTGGGACTTGGAGTTGTCCTGGGTGGTACCCCAGGGACAATTGCCGGATGTTGTATGTCCTCCCATGGCCCACTGGATGGAACATGGGAAAGTGTGGGCTATGGTGTGGAACACGGGACATGGGGTGCAGCGATGCCCAGAGATGTACTCACCAGATGCAATGGATGTGACATGATGATGGGGAAGAGTGTTACTGAGGGGGGAGTGGTGGGGGCAAATGGGGACCTCATATATATATTTTTTTAATGTAATATCTTTTTAAAAAATGAATAAATTGAGTAGAAATTGGAAAAAAAAACACCACTCCCTGTACAAAGCTGTATAAGTCAGTGTTCTCTAGGGAAATAGAATCAACAAGAAATTATGTCAATAGCATGTGATTCTATAAGAATCTCTCACACAGCCATGGGGATTCACAAGTCCAGGTTCCACAGGCAGGCTGCAACCAGGGGCTGCAATGAAAGTCCAGTGAAGGTTCTTGACAAATTCTGGGACATATTGGCTGTACAAAGATGGGCTGGGCAATTCTCTTTCAATGCCAGAATCACTTCCCCCATATATATATATATATATATATATATATATATAAAAGAAGTTGTGAACTTACAAAACAATCATGCTGATATGCAGAATTCCCATACTACAAGCCTTCAACAACCACACCATTGTGGAACATTCATTTGTTACAGATTATGAGATTTATCATCAAACTATTACCACTAAATATGGTCCATAGCATACATTTAGTATATCTCTTCTGTACTCCCCTAGCCTTAACACGTACATTTTGATATTGATGTAAGAATGTTACAATCATGGTTGTTAATAACTTTTAATTGGGTTTTTGCTTTCTTAATGTTGGGTGGCATTTAACTGATTGGGTTACGCATCACTCACTGCTGATGGCAATGCCCCTGACTGATGTAATTATAACCAGCTATCCATGATTTACCACTGCAGTAGAGTCAATGGTGACTAAAGTTCATAAATGCTCTTGTATTACAGTTAGCTCAGTGCTTGCTTGACCAAACAACTGGGCACAATTACATGGCTGAGTTGACACATTAGCCTAACTGTCACAGATCTGTAGTGAGTTCAGCTTGTGAAACAGTAAAGAAAAAGGCATGTAGTATCAGTAATGGTCAGTAAAATTCATAAGGACTGTAAGGTCTCAGACCCATATCTTCCAGAATGGACCTGGTTTGGTGAGGAAGAACACTTGCAGAGAAGGTACATAATTAGTGCTTGTGAACTCTATGCCTATTTTCAATCCAGGCTGCTCAGACAGGATTGAAGACCTTAGCCAGGAAAAAAGCTGGGGGCTTCCAGACTTCATCCATTGAACCAAAAACCCCTGGTGCAGTGGGTCACTATCCCTGTTGATGAACATCACCTGATCACCCAGGATTGCTCAGTGGAAGGTGAAGCTAATCATTTGAGGAGCTGCCATGTAGCAGTTGGTCTGGGATGTCCAGGGTTCTGCACCAGCTTGGGGAGCCAAATAGACCACCAGTCACTCAGGGAGGTCACTTGACTGTCAGAGAGGCTCGCCAAAGTAGGTGACAGATAATGTAAAAATGCTGTGGGAAGAGGGCTACAAGTCTGGACTTCATCTAGACCTTTGGGGGAGGTACATGTGAGGGAAATGACATAATTGTTAGGGTTTGAAATGTAGAGTCAGGAAATTGTGTCAGCATTGGGGCCATTCTAGTGGCTCATGAACATCCTTTGGGCATTGATTCTCTCCCCCAACAGCTTTGAGAAAGCAGCATTTTTAAGGACTGTCTCAACGGTGAAAGCAGGAAAGCAATTAGGAAACATTCTGAGATGATTGAAAACAAAACCACCACATACAAAAACTTACAGGATGTAGCAAACGCAGTACTGAGGGGGGAATTTATAGCCCTAAATGCTTAAACTACAAAAGAAAAAAGAGCAAAAGTCAAACACCGAACTGCACATCAGGAGGAACTAACAAAACAACAGCACAGGGAAACGGACTTTGGCCCAGTGGTTAGGGCGTTTGTCTACCATATGGGAGGTCCGCGGTTCAAACTCCAGGCCTCCTTGACCCATGTGGAGCTGGCCATGCACAGCGCTGATGCGCGCAAGGAGTGCTGTGCCACTCAAGGGTGTCCCCCGCGTAGGGGAGCCCCACGCGCAAGGAGTGCGCCCATGAGGAGAGCAGCCCAGCGTGAAAAGAAAGAGCAGCCTGCCCAGGAATGGCGCCGCCTACACTTCCCGTGCCGCTGACGACAACAGAAGCGGACAAAGAAACAAGACGCAGCAAATAGACACCAAGAACAGACAACCAGGGGAGGGGGGGGGGAATTAAATAAATAAATAAATCTTTAAAAAAAAAAAAAACAACAGCACAAACTAAATCCAACACAAGCAGAAAGAAATCACAAAGATTGGAGAGTTTAAAAACCAAAAATGAAGGGGAAAAAAATATATATATCATCTAAATTAATGCAGAAAAGGCATGTGACAAAATCCAGCATCCTTTCTTCCTAAAATCACTTAGAAAAATAAGAATAAAAGGAAACTTCACCAACATTATAAAGGGCATACTTGAAAAACACCACTGCAAACACCATATCACTGGTGAAAGATTGAAAACTTTCCAAGATCTGGAATGAGACAAGGATGCCCAATGTCACCGATGTAATTCAACATTGTACTGGATGTTGTAGGCAGAGCCAAGTAAGCAAGAAAAAGAAATTAAAGACATCCAATTAGGAAAAGAAGTAAAACTTTCTCCTTGCAAATGACATGATCTTATATATAGAAAGTCCTGTACATTGTACAACAAAGTTATTCAAGCTAACAATTCCAGCAAAGTGCTGTTTGTTGAGATAAACATGAGCAAATCAGTAGTATTTATGTATAATTTCAGGAAGAAGTGAAAAAAAAAGTCCATTTCCAACTACCAGAATAAATTTAACTGAGGATGTAAAGGAATTATGCATGGGAAACTTCAAAATTATGAATACAAAAATAATTTTTAAGAGAATGGAAGGATATTCCCTGATCATGGATTGGAAGATTAAATATACCAAGATATATGAATTACCGATGCTACGCAGTCCCAATGAAAATTGCAATAAACAACTTTGTAGAAATGGAAAAGACAAGTCAACACATTTATTTGGAAGGACATACAGTCCCAAAAAGCCAAAACCATCATGAAAAACAAACTCAGAGGACACACACTTCTTCACTTTAAAACATATTACAAAACTACAGTGGCATAAACAACATGGTCCTGGGACAAGTAGATACATAGACCAATTGAACTGAATGGACCCTCAAAATTATTCAGAAATAGACTCTCATAACTATGGCCAATTGATTTTTGACAAGGCTGCCAAGTCCACTCAAAATAGTCTCTTCAATAAATGATGCTAAGAGAACTGGATATTCAAATGTAAAACAATGACAGAGGACCCTGATCTCATCTCATATACAAAAAATTAACTGAAAATGTATAAAGATCTAAAAGAACTAGTAAGATAAGATTTCTAGAACAGGAAATGATCTTCAGCACCTCATGTTGGGCAATGGTTTCTTAGACTTTACACCCAAAGCACAAGCAACAAAGGAAAAATTGATAAGATCTCATCTAAATTAAAAAGTTTTTCACCTAAAATAATTTTATCATGAAAATGAAAAGACAACTCATTCCATGGGAGAAAACAATTGGAAACTATATATCCAATTAGGGTTTAATACCTAGACTATACAAAGAAATCCTAAAACTCAACAATACAATGAAAGAAAACCCAATTAAATATGGGGAAAAGACTTGTGTCTCCAAAGAGTATACACAAATGACCAGAAAGCACATGAAAAGATCCTTACCTTCATTAGCTATTACGAACATGCAACTCAAAACCAAACTGAAATACCATGTCACACTCACTATAATGGTGTTATTAAGAAACAGAAAATAAAAAATATTGGAGAGGATGTTGAGATATAGAAACACCCATTCAATGCTGATGGCCAAGTAAAATGGCCACACAGCAGCAGTTGGACCTTGCAATATGGAGAATACATTCCCTTTGAAAATTCTGTGATGACTGGTTGCCATGGTTATCTCATGATGCACGTAAGGCTCATGGTCCTAACTGTCACTCTATGCCCAGAGAGATTTGGAGTTGGTAGCAGGTGAAAAAGCTCCCAGCTTAGTTTCCACAGTACATAGAGATGGGAAATCTCAATTGCTGCTTAAGAGGTATGATCATATTGGCCTACATGATTAATTCAATCCCCAAAAAATTGGCAGGAAATTTTTCCACAAAATAGGATTCACTTTTCTTCTAGTTTCTCCTCTCCAATTTGTCCTAAAGAGTTTTAGATGTGATTTATACTTTTCTCTTAATCCTTATTTTATATTTTAGATCCATCTATCAAGCTGGTTGCCTCAAAATGAGTCTCCCTTTAGAAAAATTTAGCATTTCTTATAAAGTTCTTTACCATTCATTCTCTTCCTCAAGACCATGTCTGTGTTAATGTTATTTTACTCAGCAGGGATGTAGTAAAATAATTATTATAATAATTATTATGGAGTGAATCTGGATTGGTAGGGACCAGAAAAGATGCATTTCATATGATGAGGTGTACTAAAGATGTTTTTAACACCCTTTTCAACCTCTATTCATCATTAAGTGTATATATAACTCAGTATACTTGGGGTATGTTAGTACCATTCATATAACTAGTTTTCCAAACCTAGCTATAAGAACTTGAGTTTCCAAATGTCAGTTTATAAACCAATATACATATTTCCTTTAATCCTTGGGGGTTATCCAAAATTTTCATTTTAGGAAGTTACCTACTGATTTTCTCACTGCCCTGTATGCTCTTCAATAGTAAGTATGGGGAAAATAGAATAATTTTTTTCCATTGTGTTTTACATCACAAAATAAGCTTCTTTAGATGTTGACCATAATAACACATATTAGACTTGTTAGTGGTTCCATGGTTTAGGAAGCTAGAGCATAAGTAAGACAAATGTTGAAGTTAAATGGAGTGATTCCCTTCACTATCCTTTCTCATTAATGGATTGTCTATCTTTACCTAAAAGGGCATATGATTTTGCCAGATTTCATGGTGGGATTTCTGTGGGATAATAGCAGACGGTGCAGGTAACTGAGTGCAGCCTGGGGGAGGGAGAAGAAGGGACATCCCTTAGTACATGAGCAATTGGGGCCCAAAGAAAGGAGGCTAGAGGTGCTGAGGAAAGTCCTGGGTGAGGATAGCTATGGATGGGACTCTCTCCTCTGCCACTGCTTGTTCAGACTTGAGTGCAAGGAGAGCACATTCTTTGCAGAGCTCTCATGTGGCAGCTCTTTGTGAAAAGGTGGGTTCTGAGCCAGGATGGGAATCAAGCACACCCCTGATCACTAGGAGAGATTACATGCCCCCAGGAAGGCTCACATGAGGCAGCTAACAGTGGGAGTATTTGGGGCACGATGTTCACAAGTTTTGTTGTTCCCTGGTCCTTCAGAGGAACTCTATGAGGGGAAACCTGAGTTATGGTTTGGGTCAGAGAACTCACTTATGCAGAAGGCAGGGTGAGGGTTTGAACCACTCTCTCTCCTGTAATAAAGTAGTTGGCAGGCCTTTCTCCACAGCTCCTGGGAGGTAACTTGTAACCCCAGAATCTGCTGAGTGGGGGCACTGACTACATTTCCTGACTAGAATCATTCACTCAGCAGTGTTGTTGACCACACAGGGTTGATGTGGGATCTCAGAACAGAGCACGTGTTCTCTGTGAGCTGTAAAGGATCACCCCACTGAGGGCTGAAAGTCAGTGTCCATCCCCCTTGTCCTGGAACCATCAGGCACCCACTCTGGAGGGAAGTACTAGCAAGTTTCTTGCAAATTCCTCCCAACATTTAATAAGTGAACTCTTCTGGGGCTTTTATGATATATTGGGCATTTTTCTTAAGGATTTCCTTACATTTGCTTATTTTTAGTCTCATAATACAAACTAATAAGCAGGTCTGGCTAAAATCTTCAAAAGACAGCATGGAAAACTGGACACATAAAGAGTTTACATAATGTTCCCTGTTTTGGGTGGCCTCTGAATGAGATTTGAACACAGTTGACCAGACCTTGGCACCCATGCTTTTGGTCACTGTGCTCTGCTGCCTTCCTATGCTGTGTCATCTATATAAAGTACCCTACATCTGTCTTTTGGGTGTCTAAAATGAACCCCAAACTACAACTTTTTTTGAAACCCACCTTTTACTCAAGTGGGACACCTGTGTAGACTGTAAATAAGGGATCATAGTGTGAACTGTAAATAAATTAATAATGATTTCCTACATTCATCTGTTGGTAAGATGTCACCTGAGAGTTCTGTTGTGAATGCCTTTCCCAGTTCTTGTCTCAAGCATGAAAAAAGAAAATTTGCTACCCAGTCCAAAAAATCTACTATCTGACAATCCCATTCAGTTGGGAACCTCAAAATCAGCATCTGGCCAAAGAAAAGGGAGTGTCCTCAAACATTCCCTAGAAAGTATTCCACAGACAGTACAGTAGAAATGCAATTATTTTATTGCATCAGTAATGTTGACTGTAGATACTAAGTATTCCATATTGAGAAAAACCTTTAAAAAGGTTAAGCCATGATAGTTTTCTTAATTCACATGTGAAATTTTGCTTTTAGTAATGAGTCAGTAGTGCCACAACCACATAATTAAAAATGTAGTTACAACTAAAGTTGGTTCACATTTACTGGTAGATTGTATTTTAAGTTAATGTTTGGTCAGTCTATTTCTGAACATTAGTAGGAAGAGTTATCTTCTGAAAAAGTGCTGTGAGATTATTAAAAATCTGATATATTTTTAAGAGAAGTTTTAGATTCACATAAAAACTGTGGAGAATACAAACAATTCCCACATATTCCCCTGCCACCCTCCCAGTCTAGAGCCAGCAGTTTCCCCTGTTAATAACTCTCATCACTGTGGTATGAACAATTGAAGGGACAGTATTGATACAGTGTTTTGGAGGCTCACTCTTCCTAATCCTCAGCTTTGTGCATTTTGACAAAGGCATATTGTCATGTACCTACCATGACAGAACATCAGTGGTTGAATTGTGTCCCTCCAAATTACATTGAGAAAACCTTGGTACCTGTGAGTGTGACCACTTTTGGAAATAAGATGTTTGCAAATGTGATTAAGATGAGGTCTACTGAATCAGGGTGAACTGAATCAGGTCTACTGAATCAGGGTGAACAAGTTATAATACAACTTGTGCACTTACAAGAAGGGAAGAGACAGAGAGGAGAAGGCTGTGTGAAGATGGACCAACACTGGAGAAGCAGGCCAGGTGAAGATAAGGAAGAGATTAGAGTCATGCTGCCAGGAGCCAGGACACCTGGAGCCACCAGAAGCTGGAAGAGTCAAGGAATGGTTCCTAGCAAGGATCTTCAGAGAGAGACAGAGTATGGTGCTGTGGACACATTAATGCTGGACTTTTTGTCCTTAGAATTGTGAAGGTTTAAGTTTGTGTTCTCAAACCACCCAGTCTGTGGCAATGTATTATAGAAGTGCTAAGAAACTAAATACATATAGTGCTGGGAAGTAAGGTGCTGCTGTAACAGATACATGTGGAAGGCTCACAGAGGCTTCTAGGCAAAATATAGCCTCTGAGCAGTCATGGGTGAAATTAGCCCAGATATTTCCAGCCTACCTATAGCCATGACTCTGCATTGAAGCTTCAGACTCCAGAAAGCACAAATGGACCTCATCAATGTGCCTGTCTGGATTGCTAAAGATGTGATACAAAAACCTACTGAAATTGTTGTATTCCACAATTTGGGACAGTAGGGTTTTCATACAAAATAGCAGCAAAAATAATGCATTAATAAGAAATTTAAAATGTATGCAGGACTGTATATTGAAATCTGATTGACCTACCCTCCATTTTCTTTAGCCCCTAGGTTCTGTGTCTCAAGTAACAACAGTTAAGTTTTTGCACATCCTTTTGGATTGAGTAATTGAGTATTCATATAAAATTAACACTGTACCACAGTTTTCTAAGGGCTTTACCTATATGTACTCATGGTCTTTTTTCCCTTTACTTTTAAGGAAATTTTAGATTACATGAAAGTTAAAGCAAAATTAGGTGGGATTCCCATATACCCCACCTCCACCCCCTCACACTTTACCCATTAAAAACATCTTTCATTAATGTGGGACATTTTTTATAAATCTTGAAGCACTGCTACTAACCATGGTCCATAGTTTCCAAGGTAAGGCCCACTGATGGGTTGCCAATTTCCTGGGGATATCTGCCCTGGCTAGAATGTCCAGATGCCTTTAGAGCCCTCAGGAACACTCCTGCCTGAGGCATTATTTACTGTGGCAGCCACAGAGATCCTCCTGTGACCTGCCTAAAGTTTCCTCTGGAATGACTTCCTGA
Organism: Dasypus novemcinctus; assembly: GCF_030445035.2. Classification (NCBI taxonomy): domain Eukaryota; kingdom Metazoa; phylum Chordata; class Mammalia; order Cingulata; family Dasypodidae; genus Dasypus; species Dasypus novemcinctus. Next base: position 682,865 of record NW_026688154.1, read on the forward strand.
CTCATACTGAAGTATCCTAGCCATAAACACTCATTTGTATTTAATATTCCCTCTCTTGGTCAAGGTCTTTTTACAAATGTATCTCTAGTTGGCAATTGGTAACAATCCCTCAGTGCCAAGGGGGCCCATCCTTGGGAGCAATGTCCCATGCTGGGGAGAAAGCAGACTTCTATGCTGGGTTTGGCTTAGAGAGAGGCCACATTTGAGCAACATACACATTTTCAGAAGGTAACTCTTAGGCAGTATATATCACTAGGCTAAGTTTCAATTTTACAAGAATGAAGTTCATAACTACCAGCATTAATATCAAGGGCCTGGCATATTGGTCTGTCCTCTTTTAGCTAGGTTCTGATGATGTATTGAAGATATTCTTGCCACTGTATTAGAAAATGTAGCAGGGCTCCAAGAATGGGAATTGAAAGTTTTGTTGGTTATTGTATGGGTTCCATCTACTGAGATAACACCCCATGACCATATGGACACATTCATAATCCCTAGAGGCATGCCTGAGGTGCACCCTTTCCCACGCATCTGTCCCTCACTGTCACCCTGCACCAGTAGACCTCCCCTGCCATAGCTGTAACTTTTGTGTAGTTCAAAACCTCCCCATAAAGAAAGTCAAAAGTTGTTTGCATTGTGACTTTCATCACCTTAATATCTGTTATTTTTTATGTATACTTACAATTTCATCTGTATCTTCCCCCAACGTCTTATTTTTTTTCACTTTATCTTCAAAGAAGCTTTAGGTTACAGAAATGTCACATCAAAAATATAGGGAATGAGCAGATGTGGCTTAAATGTTTGAATGCCTGCTCTCCACATGGGAGGTCCCAGTATGATTCCCAGTGCCTCCTAAAAACAAAGACAAACAAAAAGTAAATGAAAAAAGCAAACACACACACACAAAAACAACTCAAAGGAACTGATGTGGCTCAGTGATTGACTACTGGCTTCCCACTTACAAAGTCTGGGTTTCACTCCCTGGTCCTGGTACCTAAAAAAAGAGAGAAGAAAATAGAAGAATATATAGGTGATTCCCATATACTGCACCCCTTCCCATCTCATATTTATTCCTATTAGCAATATCATACATGAGTAGGGTTCATCTGTTACAACTGAAAAAAAAAAACGGAAGCATTGCTACAAACTATGGTCAATGGTTTATGTTATGGTTTACACTTTGCATCATACTTTTATACGTTTTCACACAATGTACAATCATCTGTATCCATAATTGCAAAATCAGACAGAACAGTTCCAATGCCCTCAAAATGCCCTATGATCCATCTATTCTTCCCTCCCTCTTCCCTCAGAACCTATATTAGCCACTAAGTTTCAATTTTCCAAGAATAAGGTTCATAGTCTTATGCATTAATAATGAGGCTTTGACATACTGGTCTGCTTTTATTTGGCACTGCCCATGTACTCTAGAGATTCTTGCCCCTCTCTTTGAGTATATAGCAGGATTCCCAGGATGGAATTTTAATATTTTCTCATTGTTTGTGGGTCTCCATCCACTGATATAACACCTTATGATAAGATGAACACATTCATATTCCTTTGAAGCATCCCCCAGGGGCATCTTTTTCTATATGCCCCCTAGCACCGGTACACTGCACCAGTGACCTACCTGCTGTATTTGCCAAAAGAACATTCCCATGCTTGTAGTCCCAACACAAACCAACAAATCCCAAGTACACTTGTTCCTTCCTCCAAGACTTCCACAGTTCCATACAGTCCAAATTAAATACCTCCACCATGCTCACCCTTCCATTCCAGTTCCATCAACCCACTCATATCCCTGCATCACCATCACCCCATCCACTGCCAAACCCCCCTTTCTGCCTTATCATAGGCTCTGCCCATATTGAGCTTGGTTCACCACACTCAACTCCCTTTCTGTCTCCTTTAATCTATCTTCCAGACTCTCTGTGAGTCTCCTAAATAAACTTAGGTCATATCAGTGAGGTCAAGAAGTATTTGCCTTTAGTGACTGGCTTACTTCACTCAACATAAGGTCAAGATTCATCTATGTTGTCACATATATCAACACACCATTCCTTCCTACAGCTGAGTAATATTCCATTGTATGTATAAACCATATTTGCTTATCCATTCATTTGTTGCTGGTCACAATTCTTTTGCATATATACCCAGTGGTGGGATTGCAAAATCATATGGCAATTCTATAATAACCCTTTTGAGCACTGCCAAATCATCCTCCAAAATGGCTGCACCATTCCACATTCCCAGCAGCATTTGAAGAGGGTTAGTCTTTAAGGAAATGGAGATTCCATTTTTAATAAGTAGGGTGGCTAATATTTTAGAAAGAAACAAAACTAGAAAATAACAAATAGAGATGTGGATATGAGTAAACTGGAATCCCCATATATTGGTGATAGGAATCTAAAATAAAGCAGCCAATTTGGGAAATAGTTTGACATTCCCTCAAAAAGCTAAATCTAGAACTACTATATGACAGCTACCTATTAGGTTTATATATTAAAGAATTAAAAACAGAGGCTGAAAGAGGTATTCAAAACCAGTATTTATTGCAGCATTATTTGCAATACCCAAAAGCTGGAAACCACCTAAGTGTGCTCATATAGAGGAATGAGTTTTTTTAAAAGTGGCATATCCATACAATGGAATATAATTGAGCCATAAAAAGTATTGAAGTTCTGATACATACTACTATATGCATGACCCTTAAAAACGTACTGAATAAGGCAGACATAAAAGTAAAACAGTTGGTGACTGCAATTATTTGAAAGCTAAGAAAAAGTAAATTCACAGAAACAGATAGGAGATTAGAGTTTATTACCAGGGACTAGCAGAAAGTAGAATGGGCTTAATAGCTAATAATTACAGAGTTTCTGTTTCAGGTAATGAGAAAGTTTTGGAATTGAATGTTTGGTGACAGTTACAAAACACTGTAAATGTAATTGATTCAAGTAAATTGTACATGCTGTAAAAATGGGTAAACTGGCAAATTTTCTATTACATAGCTATCTCATTAAAAATTTTTAAAAAATCCTCTAGAATGGATGGGATATTAAAAGTCAACAAGGCTGTGAGGCTGAAGCAGTATTTCTTGAAATCAGTGTGATACTATTTCCTTGGACTTCAGAATAGGTTGGATATATATCATCATACTGTATAGTTTAGTACCACTTATACATGAACTATTTCACATTGACTTAGATTGTCTTCAGCTACAAAGCCAAGGATTCTGATTATATTCCACTCTTTCCTTTGTCTCTCTTTCCTACATGAAGGGTTTCTGGGTAGCTCCACCATCCTTGTTTGCACACTGTAGCCTCTTGTCTGGGCAAAGCAAAGTGCCCTGAGTAATGCAGGAGCTGCACCCCAGTGTACTGATCATTACTCTGTGTCCCCCTAGCTCCCATGGAAGATCTAGTAGAGGAGCCTTCTAGTGACAGGGTGGTTGAGGAGGTCCCATCTAATGTTGAGGTGAAGTCATCTGTTTTTGTCTAAGATAGAAATGTTCCTTTCTCAGATTTGTCCTTTTTTAAATTTGAGTACAGCACTTATTATATGATGGTATGAATTATAAATATTTTTAAAGATTAGACTACAGCATAATTATATTTTTCTTCTCCTCCCCCAGCCCCACTCCCACCTCCATCCTACTGTTCTTACTGTCTGTGCCCATTCACTGTATGACCTTCTGCATTTTTGTCTTGTCTTCTCATCTTTCTCCTCTAGGATTCACTAGGACTCAGTCCTGGGGACCTCTGATGTGGAGAGAGGTACCCTTTCACATGTGCCACATCAGTTCCTGGTCTCTGCTGCCCTTCACTTTGACTTTCCCTTTGTTTCTCTTTAGTTGCATCATCATCTTACTGTGTGACTCACCTAAGCAGGCACTGGCTCACCACAGAGGCACTCAGCTCACCATGTGAGCACTAGCTCACTGCATAGGTACTCACACAGGCACTTGGCTTAACACATGGGCACTTGGCTTACTGTGTGGGCACTGGATCCCTTTACAGGCACTGGCTCAGCACATGGGCATTCACATGGACAATTGGCTCAGCACATGGGCACACAGCTCACCATGAGGGCACTTGGCTCACTAGGTAGGCACTGGCTCACCATACAGGCTCACTTTCTCTTTTTTACCAGGAGGCCCCAGTGATCAAACCCAGGTTCTCCTATATGGTAGGTGGAAGCCTTATCACTTGAACCACATCTGCTTCCCTGAACTACAGATATTAACTGTCTGATCCAGTGGGGGTGGATTCCAGGGGCCTGTGGGAAGAAGTGGGGGCAGGGAATGAGAAGAATGTAGGCAAAACAGGATTCTGATCAAGCCTCGTTTATTGGGGGTAGAACATGGGAATATATACTGAGGGAAGGGAACGTGTCCATGGGTGATAGGTTGGTCTTGTGGGTGGCAGGCGTCCAAGGAGGGAATTGGCTGAAAATTTGTGCCAGGTCTGCAGAATTTCACGCCTTGTGCATGCGTGCTGCTGTGGTTACCAGAGTTGTGGTGGGAAGGGGAGAACAAAGAAACAAGGAGGAAGAAGAAGAAGGAAATGGCGGGGCAGGGCTGAGGTAGTTGTGAAATCCGCCCATGTTGTTGGAGGCTGTAGATTTCACAGTGGGTGGCTCCCCACAGGTCCCCCTTCTCTGTTTAATATGTTAGGAACTGAAGTGAAGAACAGCTGGTGATGGCTCATGTTAGGGCAGGGCTTATGCTCAGTGGTGATGTGTGGCTGCAAGGTACTCCTGTACTGAGGGGGCTGTGCCTGTCTTAGGTTGGGGCTGCACCTGTTAAGTGATCAGTCTTACCTGTCATTGGGAATCATGGCAGCAAAAGGCCACATCTGTCTTAGGTTGACTCATGGGTCAGCCCAGTTGCCCGTCGTTGGCTAACCAGACCAGCGCCTCAGCGATAAATGACTTGCAAATATAACAAGCTATAACAGGGAGCTCTACACCATGCATGACGTACATGATGTACTGAGATTAGTGGGTGAGGCCACACCACCCTGGTCTTGTTTGGCTAGGGCACCTGCTGCTCATCTGAACCACTAAACTCCTCACTGAAGCTGTTTTCCTTACTGAAGCTGTTCAGCAATATTAATTAAACAAAGAAGGGTTAGCTGCAATAGGGGCAGTTGTGACCGTGGGCAGGGAGGACAGGCAAGGAAATGCCATTAGGGTACAGGTTGGTGATGAGGCAACATAAGAGATTTGCATTTTCAAAGGTTGTTTGTTTGTTCTTTGGTCCAGATAGGCTGGTATTGATGAACAGCATCAAGATACATCACATGGGCAGAAATTTGCTTCATCCTTTCTTGGAGAAATTTAAGGAGACAAGGTGCAAATGCACAGATTAAAAGGAGAGTGATTAGGGGGCCGAGGAGGGGACCTAGCCACATTATGAAGGGGGAGGTGAGCCAGGCAGATAAGGAGAGGTTGATTGGGAGGGCAGTATTCCTTCCCCCAATTCTCACAATTTCTTAACATTTTGCTCAACAATACCAGATTCATTTATATAGTAGCAGCATTCCTCCTGGAGGAAAAGGCAGGTTCCCCCTTTTTTCAGCTGTAAGTTAAGGGCCCTGCAGTTTTGAAGGACTACTTGGGCGAGGGATGTTAGTTGCCACTGCAGAGAGTCAAGAGACTGTGCACTGGATTCTAGGCTAATTTGTCATTCTTGTTTAAAGTATTGCAAGCTGATGAGGCCATGACCAAGAGCACCACCTGCCGTGGCAGCTGCAGTGACTGAACCTGTGAGGCTAATTTTTTACCAATATAGGGAGGAAGGCGGCTCTCTTTGACACAGATGCAGATAGTAAAATTTTTAGTTTGCCTTCTCCATAGTATGTTAGTTGCGGAGTAATGGCTACTAGGATGCAAGGCCTCATTTTTATAGAATAGAGCATTTCTGGGTTATAGTTAATTTTCCAACAATCAAAAGTAGGATTCTTGGTTATGATTAAATTGTAAGAGGGAAACAAAGTCACAATAAACTGAGTATTACTATTTTTGAAGATAATTATGGCCTGATTTTTAACCTACATACAGGAAGGACGGTTACTAATGCATAAGGGTTGATAATCAAATGGTAATATGAGATTATCGATTCTTTGTCTTTCTTTATAGAGTTTAATTGGCAATTGATTATCAATTGGTTTAGGGAATATATGGGTTTTATTCAGATATATATGAAAGAATGTATTTTTCCAGGTTAACACTCTAAGTAATGGGGGTTTAGGTATAAAGGCCTAATAAGTGTAATTACTGGCAGCTTCCTTATTACTTACGATCACCATCATCAGAAGTTGTAGAAGACTCCATCTCTTCATTCTGGGGTTTAATCCTTTTCAGAGATAACTAAATTTGTTCTCCATTTTCTGAAATGATAGAGCATAGCCTCACCCCCTTACTTTAATCCTGCCTTTTTTCCATTCATTGCTTAAAGTATCTTTCTAGAATATTGGTTGATCTTCATTTCCTGTGTCTACTGTAGATGTTTGACATTTTCCAGAGTGACATTCCACAGGTGTTAATGAATTATAAACATTAAGAAAATGTAAAGTAAATAAAGCTTTTGCTAATTAATCTTTTGGTGTCATAATAACATTATTTCCCCCTTTTTGTTTTAAAAGCATAGTTTTTAGGGTATGATGGTTGCATTCAACTATGGCTTGACCTGTAGGATTATAAGGAATATTAGCAACATATTGAATACCATATTTTAAAAGGAAAGATTCAAAGGATTTACTAATGTAAGGTGTATTATTAATTTTTAGAGGGCATCCCATTACAGCAAAAGCAGACTATAGATGTGAATGAACATGATGCAACTGTTCCTTACTTTGAGCAGCAGTGTACATAAAATGAGAATAAGTGTCAATATAAACATGAACATATTGTAGTTTACTAAAGGATGGTATGTGAGTAACACCCATCTGCCATAATTGATTAGTAGTCAGGCCTCTGGGATTAGTTCCAGCCTAAAAAGGCACCACTGTTAGTGGTCCACAAGTAGGACAAGCATGAATAATTTTTGTGCCTGTAGTTTTGTTAACTTTTGATATTTATTTCACACACCTTTAGCATTAATGTGAGTTAGAGCATGAGCACCTTGTAAACACCCTACTAATAAATCAGCTCGAGCATTATTTGCTGTCATAGGACTAGGCAAAGAGGTATGAGAGCGTATGTGAGTAATGTAAATAGGATGCTGTTTTAACCTGATGAGATGTTGCAAGTCAGTGAAAAGTTGAGATAACTTATTAGTAGCAAAGATATGAGCTGTTTCAATATACTAAACAGTAAGGCATACATATTCAGAATTAGAGACAACATTCAAAGGTTCCTTAAATATTGTTAACACCTTAATGATGGCAGCAAGTTCAGTATGCTGAGCAGACATGAATGGAGTCTGCCAAGCCTGTTCTTTTCAAGAAGTAATGTATGCTGCTTTTTTATTACTATTACAATCAGTAAATACTGTACAAGATGCTTAGGCCATGCACATAGTCCTGAAAAGCACTGCAAAAGTTCATTGTTAGGTTTTTTTATAGATAGAGGAATGCAGCTGGCTTGATTTGTGTAAGAAGACACTAAAGAAAGTCTTAGCAAGTTTTAAAACAAAGTGATAGCTGTGCTGGACTTTAACTTTTTGCAACAAACTAGCAGTGTTTGGGATTGCTGCATACTAGTGTTGTTACTTTAATCTATGATAAGAGGTTGTTTCTGTGACACATACTCTTTTATTATAATTAAAACCATGAATAACCACACTGTACTTCTCTTTAATATTATGCTGAAATATTGGTAACTTTATACACTTTTAAGCATTTATAGAAACCTTTTGTTCATATGACTTTAATTAATAGAGGGTTTAAGGGAAGAAAAAACTTGTTAATTTTATAACACTGTAAAACACCTTTTATTTACTTATAACATATTAAAAGAACTTAATTATTACTTTAATTTTTCTTTCAAGGTAAAAGAACAAATCTCTTATAATTAGTTTGGAATAAAAGGCTACTGTTCAGGATTAGGTTTTGAGAAAGCAGTTTTGAACATTATGTTCCTTTAAAAGAGATAAAACTTTCCTTTCTTGGAACACCGAGGAAATGATAAGCAGAAGAAGCACAAGAAGCTATTTTGATAAGACAGACTTTCTTTGTATACTGATTATTGAGGATAAGAACTTTTACCAAAACAGATTAATGATGAGAGGCCTTGAGAAAGAATAAAAATTTTCAACTTTGCATCAGCATACTACTTGATACTAAAGCCTTTAAAATTTTATAGATAGACCCATCAAATCTTATTCAACTTTAACTATAAAATTTCCTTTTTCACGAACCTTCTGCACTTTTAGTGGTCACTCAGGTTTTGTTCCATATTTTACCCTTTCTTAATAACCAATCATTTTATCTTAGGACAAAATTATCCCATTTCCTTAATAATAAAAATACATTCCATATAGCCTACATACAAAGTTATCAAGCAAACTTTTTATAACATAATACCATGAACACTAAATGAGCTTGTTAAAATAATGAACTTTTCTTTACTTTAAATACTTAGTAGCATGCAATATCAGAAACAGTTTCCTAAAAGCAAGTTGTCAAGGGAGGCTGGCTGCAGCCAAGCTTCCCTGTTATAAAATTACTTTTTATTATTATTATTATTATTATTATTAATTCAGGTTTGTTTAATAATGACCTTTTGGAAATAGCCACTTAAACACTTTAATTTAAATAATGCTTTATAAGAACTTTTGTAATTATTTATAACCATATAGACTATAATTATATCATTTTTAGACAAATTTTATCTTTACAGAACACATTCCCTTACTTAAAGTTATCACAATACCTTCTACAACTTGCCACATGCAAATTAAGTTTCAAGAGTTTATGAAAAATTAGCCATCCTACTTTAGGACAAAACACGCCCCCTTGCAAAACCCATTAAATTTCTGCTAGCATGGCCACAAACACCCAACTCTTTAACATTCATTCAAGTTTCGCATCCCCCACACCACCCTGCAAAGAAAAACAAGCCATTCATTTCAATCTAGGCAAGAACCATCCCCTATGAAAAGGCATAGTAATTTTGTTAATCAAGATTTACAATTTTTATCATTGTAGATATCTTATTAACATTTAAACTTATGTATTAATATAATTAACTTAACTATTAATATAAGTGCTTATTTAATTTTTGGCCATTTGAATAGAGCTCTTTTAAAAATTTCTACTAATTTATATTTACCATCCGGAGGTATCACAATATACACTGACATTGAATGAACAGACAGACAAACACAAAAGAGTTACAACACATTAACAGAAACATACAATTTATTTACAATCGACTCATAATTCTTACTTTCTTGGTATAGCTGCTTTTAAATCCTCTGTTATATATCACATCTTAGATTGTACCTTTTAAGATTTCTTCTGGAATTCATGTCACCTGTAATATGCAAGCTTGTGCTTGGAAACATTATTAGTTATCAGCAATCAGTTAAAATAACTTGAGCAGCATAAATATAGTTAAGTTTTTATTTTGCAGTTTAGACAGACCATTAACACACATTTTTGGATTATTACTGTAAGACTATACTGAGACTTGAAGTTCTGGAGAAAACTATTGATTTAAAACTGAAAATTCCTTTTAGACCTTGATAAAAACTTGGTACTAATTTTATTATCTTGGTTAAGTAAGCCCAATCAGAATTAGCATTGAAACAAAACAAAATACAAATGTTGCCACATTTTTCTCTCTTTCCAGTGGCTTAACTATATTAGCCCTCACTAGCCCAGAGCTACATTGTCATATAGACAGCAGGGATTTTGAAGAGTTGTGAAAGGGAATGGCATTTGCTGGAGCAAAGTTGATTGCCTCATAAGCTTGTTTGGGTTTTGGGGCCTGTAGCTGGCCTCACGTTCCGTTTCCCTGATGGGGAGGGAGAGGTTGACACTGCATGTTGGTTTGGGACCAACAGCCACTAGCCCAGTGCTGGCTGTGGCAGCAATGAGGACAGACTTTAGGGGCACTACTAGGCTTTTTGTTAATACCGGGGGTGGGACAATCTTGGGTGAAATGGCCGGGATCACCACACTTAGAACAAGTTCTTATTTGCTGTGGCTGTAAAACCTCTTTTAAAGCGGTGGCCATAGCAAGGCCTTGTTGGTAGGTGGGGCCAATTTCAGAACAAAGCCTGATGTAACCAGACAAGTCCTCCTTCTTTCTATAAGGTCTAACTGCGGCCTGACAAGCCGCATTCACATTTTCAAAGGCAATTTGCTCTACATAGTCTGTTTCTGTATTGGTATCACCAAACAGTCTTTCTGCAGCCATGCACAATCTGCCTACAAAATCTGAAAAGGGTTTCTCTGGCCCCTGCTTAATATTAGTGAGGGAGGAGGCAGGGCATTCTTTTGTGAGCAACCTTTTGCAGGCCCTAAGGGCTGCAGTTTGAATTTGGGTGAATAGGCCAGGGTTATAATTCATATGCTGTACAGTGCCTTCATAATCTCCCGAGCCTGTTACAGAGCAGTGGGCCCATAGGTGGAGGCGGCAGTTTTAAGCTCTTTTAAAGATTTAAAGGGGAAAGTGGAATGCACACGAACTATCTTCACCTCACCATCTGCCTCATTATCTGCCTCATTGTTTTGCCCCTCAGTTTGCCTTTTGGTGACCCGGATATGCAAAAAAAGGGGGGGGTTTCACTGCAGGGGATGCATGCCTGGGTGGCCTTTCTAAGCAGGTGCAGGTGGGTGGGAAGTTGATAAAAGGATTGTGGTTAACTGCCTTTCTGCATTTATGGTGTTGTAATCCTTTTAGCTGCTGTAGCTCCTTTATGAGTTGTAAATGCTCCCTTCCTGTGAAAACCAGGGATAAACTTCTTTTAGGAATGCAAAGAATTTAGAGAGTTCTTTAACATTAACCTTTACTCCTCTCATCCTAAGTGGGGCCTGCAGGCCAGACAGGAAAAGGGAACGATTATTAGAGGATGCCTGCCCCATCCTCGCAGATCACCGAGCCTTCAGAAGATAGGCAGTCTTCTGAAGGTCTCTTCCACCCAAGCTGATAGCTCAGGTCTTCTGCCCAAGCCAATGGCTTAGGTCTTCCACCCAAGCTGATTGCTCAGGTCTTCTGCCCAAGCCGATGGCTTAGGTCTTCTGTCCAAGCTGATTGCTCAGGTCTTCCACCCAAGAATTCTCAGGTCTTCCGAGTTCGCGTAGATCACCTGGCCAGGTTTTCCGTTGTGTCGGCGTATCAAGAGTACTTCATTCCTGGCCCCACCCATGTTGGGCGCCTCTTGTTCAATCTGGCGGGGGTGGATTCCAGGGGACTGTGGGAAGAAGTGGGGGCAGGGAATGAGAAGAATGTAGGCAAAACAGAATTCTGATCAAGCCTCATTTATTGGGGGTAGAACATGGGAATATATACTGAGGGAAGGGAACGTGTCCATGGGTGATAGGCTGGTCTTGTGGGTGGCAGGTGTCCAAGGAGGGAATTGGCTGAAAGTTCATGCTGGGTCTGCAGAATTACATGCCTTGCGCATGCATGCTGCTGTGGTTACCAGAGTTGTGGCGGGAAGGGGAGAACAAAGAAACAAGGAGGAAGAAGAAGAAGGAAATGGCGGGGCAGGGCTGAGGTAGTTGTGAAATCCACCCATGTTGTTGGAGGCTGTAAATAGATTTCACAGCGGGTGGCTCCCCACAATTAACCACTCTTTGGGGGAAGGATAGTTGGGAGATGCCTACCAAAAGATCTCAGACGATGGAAGTGTTAAAATGGCAGTGTTGTTTCATAAACCATATGGTAGTGGATTTATGCTTGAGCACCATTATTCCTTAACAGATTAGGACTTGGCTAATTGCCATCAAAATGGATTTGAGAAACACATACTGCAGGAAAAGTTGACTCCCAAAGTTAGTTGCCAGGCTTATTCATGGGGGCTTTGACTTTACTAGTGCTTCCTATATGTTTTTATAAAATCACCATCTGAACAGACCCTATTCAACATCATAGTATCCTCATAGTTTTCTTTTCTACAATTGCAGGGGACTCCAGAGCAAGTGAAAAAGTAGGTGTTCTGGGCTCATCCAATGTCTGATGAGAAAACAAATATAAGAGACTCGGGCTTCAAACTAGAGACTCAGGCTAATCACAGCATCATGGTGAGATGAGGATTAGGGGTATGATGAAGGGTTTCCATGGAGGAAATGTGCCCTTGTTACTATATTCTGTGGTAATGGCTGTGATCTCTCTAAGTTGTGCAAGTTTTGCATGCAAGGGGGTTTGCAGGTACTCTAGTTTTAGTTTCTGTGGTGTAATTTTTTAGTTTGTCTGTGAGTAAAAGGGGTGACCATAAGCAGCTCCCTAGATGTTAGGTGCCATTTACACTGGACAATTACCAGGGACAGTTTTCTCAAATACAACCCATCACCACAGCATGCTCTATGTATATGACCTTGTTCTGTCCTCACCACAGCTGGATCTGGGGTTTGCTTTCTATGATGGCAAAAAGATGTAAAAGTGAGGTACAGATGTGAACCCACACTCATGCACTGCTAAAGGAAAGGTCATAAATGTGAACTCAGCCATGTGTCATAATACTGTGACCTACAGACATGAACTTACCACACAACCATATGCTTGCTAGAAACCATGCAAGAGAGTTCTAGCACATGTGTATGTACCTACACCCAAATTACCTGGGCCTACAAAGAGACCAAAACTGCCCATCATTATAAAGTAGCCTCCATAGTCACATGGCCTAGGGAAGCTAGCTGTCCAGAATATTACAGACTTTGGCATAGTTATTAGTACCCAAAGCACACAGTACTCCCACATGCAAATGAGCAGCTCAAAATTCTGAGTTGTGTGGCAATACATAGGATAACATGGTCAATCCTAAGAGGGCTGAGGACACAGCTCAGCAAGTCACCAAAAGCAGACAGACAGGAAATGGCTGTGGCTCAATCAGTTGGGCTCCTGTCTACCATACAGCATGAACCCAGGGCCTCTTTGTAAAGGCAGGCTCAGCCACATGCTGCAGAGAGCTACTGGCCCAGGCGCCATGGAATGCCACTGGCCCGCAAGCACTGCAGAAGGTATCCAGGCCTGCAAGCACCATGGGGTGCCAAGTCAGCAAGGTGACATAACAAAAAGGGAGACAAGCAAAAAAACACAGAAGAGCATGCAGCAAATGGACACAGAGCAGACAGCAAGCAAGCCACAAAGCGGGGGGGAGGGGGAAATAAATAAGTAAAAATACAGACACAGAAGAACGCACTGTGAATGGACACAAAGAACTGAGAGCAAGCAAAAAAAAAAAGCTGCAAAGGGGTGATTAAAAATACATATATATTAAGAAAAAGCAGATAGGCATTGAGAAGACAATACAGTGCATTTGATAACATCATCCAAATGACACCATAGATGCTCGAATCATGAGTCAACACTATACTGTCACTGAAAAATAAGAACTCAGGAACATCATCATTCTTAACCTGGTTTCTAAAACCCTTCTTGAAACATTCTTAAACAGCTGTCTTTATGGGTGTTGGCACTCAATCTAGGCAGCCCTCCATAATGAGCATCCCAGAGTTGATGGCCAATAATGAACAAACAATATTTCAATGAATTAACAAAGGGGGTTGCAAAGAAAGACTGGAAGAAAATCCATATGATTAATAAGCAGTGACATTTAAATGGTAATATTTTAGATCATCAATCTTCTACAATTGATTATCTTTATTACAATATGATACTGAATAAATGCAATGGAATGTACAATGTAGACTGGAATCTAGACCACCAAAAAAAAAGTTGCTTTTAATCAAGTGGAAATTCCTGTGGAACAAATGGTAAATGTAGCATCAGTACATGTGTATCCAAGGAGCTGAGTTTGTTGGATTTGTCAAGAGGATACTGGCAATTTAGGTGAGATACACTATAGAGAGGAGGTGTGATAGTACTCAGCCACTGGGTCACAGCATGTATTTTTGTGCCATTTGTACACTGGGTATGGCCAATTGCTTTAGGCTTCCATTAGCTACAAAGCTGGGGACACTGAGTTTTGTTTCTTTCCTCCTACTCTCCCTGCCATCTTTCTTTCATGATGGAAGGCCCCACAGCAGCAAACGTCATGCTTGTTAAACTACCATCTCTACAAAATTTAGCATCTTGTCCAAGGCCATAAATTTCTTTAGCAATTCATAAGCAACCCACAAATATGAGGCATTATTCTGTGTCCTCATAGCACCCCAGGAACAACTGATGGTGGCACTTCCAAAGGACCAAGACGATAAAGAGGTCCCATCTACAGCCAGGGTGAGGTTACTATTCTTTATCTAAAATGACAATGTTCCTTTTCAGTCACTTTCAGATGAGGATGCCTCATCATGTACATATTACATGATATAACACAATTTTCTTAGGGTAGGAAGCATCAAGTGAGAACCTCTATTAACTGATCCAACTTTGAAGAGATCATCCACAAAGTGGGGCAGCAGTTTACAAAGTAGTATTTTACTGAACTATAACTTTTTTCACCTTAGATTGAGAATTTGCAATCACAATCAAAACTGAATTTAACAGATGCATGTCTCAGAAAAAACTCATGCCTCTCCTGAAGTGTCTGCTATAATTGCTTATCAGGTCTTGCTTGACCACTCTTTCACATCTGATTTACTAATGATGCCAAACAAGCAAAAGTCCTTTGCAAACAGACGAAACATGATATGATCCTCATAGGCTTTTCTCTAATTGCAGATTGCCCCAGGAGCAAGTCAGATTGGTAGGTATCTAGAATACTGATTAAGGAAATATATGGGTAAGATAAGTTTGCCTGTAGACCCATGGCGGCTCCAGGTACTGGTGGGAGTGAAGATTGTGGTATGGTTAGACATGAATTTCTCATGATAAGGAATATGGCCATTCTCTATTGTCCGGTAAGCAAATGCATTCCCTTTAGGAGGCATGGATTTGTGTGTACTGTGGTTAGGGCATTGTATGACTGACCCTATGGGCAGGAATTGTGGAGGTGTGTGGGGCATTAATGTGTGTTTCCCTAAGAGAAGCCCAACATACAAAGGACAATTGTCATTGAAAACTTTCTAAAAAACCATCCCATCACCACTGCATATTTCACATATATTAACCTGTAAAATCCTCACCAGAATCATTCTTGCAATCATGTACACTCTCCCCATCCCTTACATGAAGATTCTGAGGGGCACTGATTAATGACCCAAGACTTCAAATTCCTAAGTGGTAGAGTCAAATATTCTACCACTAATATCTGTGATAGTGCTACCTATCACAATATATACGAATATTGTGATAGTATATCACAATATACCAATATTGTAAGCTACTATCACTTACATCACAGGCATGATTTATTAGTGACAATGAAGGAGTTTCCATCATCTGTATATATGCATGTGCCCTAGACAGTTCTTAAACACTGCACTTATATATTTGATATACTCAGGGTTCATATAACCCAGGGTTGCTTTAGTTGCATTTTACCAAATCTTTTAGTTATTAGTTTGAAAAGCAAGAGAAAGCCCAAAATGTTTCTGGTAAGTTCTGAGACTTGTGAGGCATGAGTAGAACAAGTTGCCAATCTCTGCCAATGTTGGGTCACAGCTCAGTGCATGGCCCAAGTAGACAGGTATTGGGGAGATATTTTCATCTACTTGATGACTTTATTGCCACAGCCATACAAATGATCATTCTGTGAGTACACATTGGAGGAACAGTAACCAGGAAGTAATCAAACTCCATCTTAGTCATAAGCTTCATGTTCATCACTCTCATTGCCACATTCCTGCATAGGTGGGATAAAGAATCAATGCTCAACCTCTCAATACAGTTAATCCAAATTAACTGTCCCACAGTGGGCTGGTTCATGTAAGCATGGAGAGTCACATCACTCAGTGAATACAAAAATACAGTAATGAAAAGAAAGAATTAAGGAAAAATATAAGTTGAACATGTTACTTTTAAATGGTAATGCTTCAGTATAATGCCAAGCTCTATAAAGACTATCCTTATGACACATCTCAGTGACTCAATACAAAGAATAATTTACCTAGAATTATATCCAGTCCACCAATACACACAAAGAAAAATACTACACAACAAATGAGTATTTTAGTAGCAGCATTTTGTAGTAGTGGAGATTGAAATGATCTTGTAAGTACAAAAGGATACTACAATTAGCTTTGATTCAAAGGAGGAAAGAAGAGTGATAGGACTCTGAGGGAATAGCATCTATTTAATACTATTTGTGGATTGGATATATCATGTTGCTCTTGGATGCCTTAAGCTACATAGCCAAACATTCTTGTTTCTCATTTGTTTCCTGTTCCTCTCCTCCTTTAAAATCCTTCTTCCACCAGAAAGCATGGGCTACCACACATCATTCCAGGCTTATTGCCCTCAGCTCCATATTTTCTTGCCCATTGCAAAGACATGCCAGCTGCCTGAATAATTCATGAACAACACCCCATGTAAAGATACTCTGTGTCCTCCCAGCAACCCCCAAGGGTCTGTTAGAGAAGTCCCCTAGAGATAGGGCAAAGATGTTTCATCTAACTCAAAGGTAAGGTCACCCTTTCATTTACTGAAATAAACTTCCTAATTTTAGCTTTTATTAAGATATGAAAATCAGACCAAGTAATTATTCATGATGTATACAATTTCCTTGGTCAGGGGGAGTGTTCATTTGGAGCCTGTTACTAACTTAGCCCTGACACAAGAGGAACCACAAGGAATCACCTGTATGATACAGGGCTAGTTTTTCCTCATAGGATTAAGATTTTATTTCCAACCTAAATAGACAGGAGAGATGGATCAAACAGGAAAATCCTGTGCATTTCCACACATCTGTTACAATTACTTTACGGGCATTTCACTGGACCACTTTTTACCATCAGCTTTTCTAAAGGAAGCAACAGAGTAAAATATTTGTGCAAACATAAACAGCATGGTCCAATCCTCAGTGTTTTCATTTCTCTAATTGTAGGTGGCTTCAGGAGTAAGTGCAAATGGTGGTATTGGTTACACGTTAAGAAAAAAAAATCTAGATAATTTAACCACAAGGTTTTTCATGCTTACTTTATTGTGGAGAGAAGCCTGCTTTCAGCTTCCACCGGGACATAAGAAATAGGGATGTGCTTCTGTTTAAGGTGAAGACAAATGGCCATGTACTACAGTACTTGGAAGCAGCTGTATTCCCATTAGGTGGTTTGGGATTTTGCTCATACTCCACCACAATTGCACACTTTACATATATTTGCACAGTCAATGGTCAAACTATAACACTGGACTTCAAAAGGGGCAGGAGGAGTGGTAAGAATCTCTCATTGAACAAACTGCTGCAGTTTAGTCCCTTTGCAGGGTTATTTCCTGCTAAACACCAGTGACAGCTTCCCTTGCTATTGCTGCCCCTCCATGGTGTGGTTCTTCCTCTCCTCAGCAGCTCACTTGTGCTTGCTGATTACCTGCCTCATAGACACTAATCCCTGTCCAAATAAGGCCTCATGACCAATCCAGGAGGAACACACCCAAGGTACTGACTGTGACTCCGTGTCCTCCAAGATCCTCCTGAAGGCCAGCTGGAATAGTTTCTAAGTGCCAGGGCAGAGAGCATGCACCATTTACTTCAAGGTGAGGTCAACTTTCTTCATCTGAGTTAGAACTGAGCCATTCTTCATTTCTTCCTTTTCCCATCTAATTCAGACATGAAAATTTGATCCTGTGCACTAGAGGTGGGAAGTACAAATGTCTGGTGGGTCAGTGATCAGTGGGCATCTCTTAGCTAATCACTATGTCAAGGGTAAAATCACAAAAGGCAGCATCAAGTTATTAACGATATGGTAGAAAAATATATTCTACTTGGGTTAAAAATTTTGGACTTAGTAATCAAAATGGACTTGAGAGATACATCACCCAGGACAAGCTTCTGTCTTTTCCTGATGTGTCTCCTATCCTTGAGTTCTTTCCCATCCTGTATTCTAAAGTCACCAAGTGGACATAAGCTTCTGATATCACTATACAGTGAGTTCTGATCCTTACAGTACTTTCTTTTTTTAATGAGCATTTATTTTTATTGTATTTTTTGTAGACACAGACCACAAAAAATGTTACATTAAAAAATATAAGAGGTTCCCACATACCCTCCACACACACCCTCCTCCAAGGTCAACAACTTCCTTCATCACTGCAGCACATCCATTGCATTTGGTGAATACATCTTGGAACACTGCTGCACCACATGGATTATAGTTCACACTGTAGTTCACACTCTCCCCCAGTACATTCACTGGGTTATGCCAGGATATATAATGTCCAGCATCTGTCCCTCCAATATTTTCTTTGTAATTGCAGCCAGCCCATAGAGAAAGCAACAACGGTAAGTATTCTGAAATCTCACTAGCTGAGGAAAAAAATCCACATAGTAAAAAAAAAAAAAAAAAAAAAAGGGTCTTCCCATGCTAGTTTAGTCTCAAGAAGTCCCTGATTATAGCCTCCTGGTAGGAAGGAGAATTGGGGTGTGGTGAAAGCTGTGGCTATTCCAGGTAAGACAACAATTATGTTTCCTGAGAAGCTGTGTTCTCTTTCTTTGGCATTAGTCTGTGTGCACCAGAGTGGCACATGATGAAATGAAAACAGACATGTGTGGCCATTCATTAACATATGAGACAGGGAAGACTTGAGAAGGTGTACAAAGTATTCAGAGCTGCACATCTAGTGAAAACAGACCCAGGCACTGGAGATATTAGAGGCTTAGATTCCTAAACCACACACTTTCTTCATGCCTATTCTGCCTGGCAGGGTCTCTAAAGTTAGAGTATGAATTTGTCAACATTTCCTATTTTAATTCCTGGTCCTGAGCCCCACAGGGTCAGTGCATGTATAGCAGATTGCAATTTTTGCAAATTTTCAAAAGCCCAGTATCCATTTGTGCTAGTAGTTATGATATGGACAATAGAGAGAACATATTCACCCTTGTAAAATGATCTCCAGGGCAGCTACCCAGAGTCTAGCACTAGGTCCATTCTTTGTACTCACCTTAGTGTGTGTGTCCAGTCAACATTTCAGGGTGATAAGATTTGAGAAGAATGCTGTAACTTTTGAGCTAAATGAGGCAGTGAGAAGTTGAGGGCTGATTCCTTCACCTCTTCTTCCACATTTTCAAACTGCTTGCAACATCTCGTTAGAGGCCTGGGACTCCAGAGAGCACAGGGAATGTCTCAGGACCCAGGCTAGGGAGCTGGGATTCCTATGGTAGCCAGCACGGCCTCAGGTAGAGAAGAGAGGGTGGAGGCCTTATTTTAATAATGTTCCTATGGATGCTTGTGTTCCTAAAAGACTGACTTGTGGATCAGAGGTACATCTCCACCAGAAGCAAAGATGACGACAATCCAGGTAGGTAACAATTCTCAAGAAAGGATCTAATGGAGAGGATTCCAGATCAGTAGTTATACCTGGTGCCAAATCCAAAATGCTGGATTAGGAATTAAACCTACATTTCATCACATTCGAGAAAGGCTTGATTCCAGCTGCCCCTTCAGTGCTAAAAAACCCTAGCAGGTTTTTGTAGGACTTCTGTGAATGGGCTGCTGGATAGCTTCACACACTGGCTCTCCAAGTCCTACTCAGCTGGAGTTCTGGAATTGAGCAGGCCCAAGAGAGAATCTCTGGGCAGCAGGACCACAGCTTCCCTGCTCCTCCCTAAACCAGTGCTGCTGCCAGGCATCTCTGCTATGTCCTTCACACAACATGTGTGTCCCTCCCTATACCTTTCCCCAGGCTTGTCAAAGCACCCAAGGTACCCAGTCCTAGAGAGGCTTGATGAAGTCACTTCTTTAATTGGCCATGCATCCTGCATAAACCCTATTATGTCAATTGCAGGACAAGGGAATGTGGGCAAGTTACCTCTAATCTTGTGTTCATCCACCCAAAAGGGTTAGGAAACCTATGGGGGCATTGAGAGGACAAAGGTCTGCCCAATTCCTAATGTCATCCCAGGCACTTGACAGCCACTTGGTTTGTGAGGTGGGTGGTAGCTCTCTTCCCCAGGATCTGATTCAACTCCAGGTTGCAGAGAGTTGCCCCTGGAGATGGGTGAACTGGTAAGTGAACAATTTATTGACTGGAGAGGACAACAATATATACTTGATCATTCCTCCATGTTCTCCTATGGAACAACAACACGAATGGAAATTAAAGCAAATAAGCACTAATTAGGAGAGAGAAGAGAGGCAGGGAGGTTCTGAGCCAGGAAAATGGGAAGGAAAGCAATAGCATGCTTAGAAAGACAAGGAGACACTGACTGCTTTCTTAGTGCTCAAGGAAGATATGAGCATTTCTTCCTAAAATTAGAGCATGTGAGGTCTAGAACACAGACCCTATATCTTAGGCAAACCCCACAAGGCAGAAGAGAAGCAATTGAAGCTCAAAATCAGGATGAGATGAGGACAGAATTGTATCCTAGGTGCATGTCATGTTATGACATCAACAATAGGGGCTTGAGCTCCCCTTTCAACCTGAACTTTCTCCTTTCCTTTTGCAAGGCCACCCCATCACCGTTACAGCATTGTGCATTCAGAAGCATTTTTCACAGATGAAGAAGATTCAGATATAGAGAATGGCAATTTGCATGTAATTTATTTCCTTTCTCCCTATTTTTAAAATCTGTTTCTTATCTGTAAGCATTTCTTTGTAGCTCTTATTTTATCCATTCTTTATATAATTATCTTGAAGGTCTCTTCCAGGAAGATGAGTTCATACCAATGACAATGTTTTTAAAACACGTCTTCAACTTCCTACCTACTATATTTCTACATTACACTGATTTTTCAACCTACTCTGCACCATGAATCAACTCACGGAATCCAGATGGGCCAGAAAAGTAGCTGTGCTGGGATCAGAAGCCTGGATCTCCATTATGGGGAAGGGGACTCTGTGAAGTTGGTTCTGGGCTGGGCTATCCCCTCACGGTAGTGATGCTGCACATGCAGCTCTGGAAATGCAAGTCTGCTCTCTTCCCTGCAGTTGTCTACACTCTTTGAGGAGGAGAAGGAGTCTCTTTATGTCAATTTTCTGTTCCTGGAAAGCACAGATGGCATCCAAGATGTAGAAAGAGAAGAACAAGAAGAGGAAATGTTGAGTGTGGTGTGGGTAGAATGAGGAGGAGAAGGGAAACAGGTCAACTAACACTCCACTGATTCTTTACTTTCTCTTGACACTTCAGGAAATCCAGCCTTCTTGAGGAGCTTACTGAAGAGACTGCAAGTGTGGGAGCATGGAGATAGAGGTGAGAATTGGATGGTGAAAATAAGTGCAGGCAGGTGAAGGATGCCCTGAGACCCTCAACCCCAGGGACTAGAAACCCATTCCACAAAAGTCCTAATTTGCTCAGCTATGGCTCCTTAGTTAAGAGGAGAGAGCTCCAGCCCAGTTTAAGAACAGAGTTTGCCCTCCTAATCCCCTTAAAGTCCACCAGCTCTTCCCCTCTCTATTATTGAGTGTGGTGGATAAAGTGAAGTGTCATTGAGTGCCACCTAGTCAGGTCTCAAGGGAAAAGGTTGAGTTAGATTGTTACTTTGCCAGGGCTGCTTTACCCAATACCACTGGCTAGTTGGTGTATACGCAGGAATTGACTGCCTAAAAGTTTCAGAGGTTAGAAGTAAACTCTAGGTGTGAGCATGGCCATGATTTCCCTCAAGCTGGTGGCAGTTTGCCAGCAATCCATAACTCCACTTCTCCCTCCATCACCTATCATCTCTTTATATTTATCCCCTCTGCTCCTGCTCATGAATTTCTCTAGACTTGCTCTCTTCAGGACTCCATGCATAAAGGACTAAAGCCACCCTGTAGCAGACTGGCATCACTTACACCAATAAGATCTAACAGCCCTATTCACAAACGAGTTCACTTCCCTAGGAGTCGAGGTGAGGGTGAAACTATGACTTTATGGCTGGACCTGACTTGATCCAACAAGAACAGTGAGGCTCTGAGGTCCCTCTTAAGCAAGAAGGGTAGCTACTGTGGCCATCTGTTCTCACTGGGACCTCTCAGTTGCCCAAGACATGGGGTTCTCAGCCTCTGCAGTTCTCTACCCAGATACCAGATTAGCTCATGCACCTTTTCTCCAGATGCAGGTCTTCAAGATTTCTCTATGTATGTAGAAGTCAAAGAAACAAAACCTGAAGGAAATTTCCCTGCAGTGCTAACTTGGGATGAGAGAAGCAAGGGAGATTTCGCATTACTCATTTCCCCTTATTAAAGATTGCAATTATTAAAATAACTCTATCATACTATAATGAGGAGTGTTTTATAATATCTACATTTTGGAATATATTAATGTAAGAAAATTTGTTTTTGGTATCACAGTATAACTTTTTAAAAATGGAAAATGACAGGTAAGCTTTGTGTTTGATTAAGAATGAAACTGTTGATTAGGAAAAGGAAGGTTTTTTTAAATGTGAATCTTTCATGAATGAACGCTGTTGGAAATTTCTAGACAATCTTTGTCACAGACAGCACCCTCTGCAAAGAGCAGCAATAGGAATTCAATGGCTCCTGGATCTGGCTCCCAGGGGTATCAGGGACCTAAGGTCACTTCTCCAGGGTCTGAGGTGTCTTCTGGGTCTTGCAACCCACCCCAGGTATTCCAGATTCTGTATTTGTGTTGCAGATCCTACAACTGACAGCTGCAGAGACCTTGACTAGAGGCCTCAGTTTGAGGCTAAGAGGAGCTGGAGATCTCACAGTGTTTGGAGATGCCTCAGTACTCACTCTTCTACTCCACTCAGAATGAGTCAATTTAATGACAGTTCAGTTTTACTTCAAAAGATTAGGCTGTTTTAGAAAGAGGTTACATTTAATTTTACTTATTAAACAATATTTGTATCTTTAATACATGTATATATATAGATACGCACCCTAAACAAAGTTAGCACTATATGAATTATATTTGGTCTCCATAATGGCTCCCAATTCATACTCTCACTCCTAGAATCCTCATTGTTAGTTGAATAATGGTAAATTGAGTGTGTATCATCCATCCTCCTGTCAATGAATTTCAGTAATTTCATTTACTGAACTCTGTTCACTCACATGGAACATGTCTAGTAGGATAATTGAGTTTCAATGAATTTTTTGCTGTTTTTTCTCTATTTTTTTAATGTTACATTCAAAAAATATAAGAGGTCCCCATATACCCCCCACTCCCCTCACCCCACTCCTTCCACATCAACAACCTCTTTCATCATCATGGGATATTCACTGCACTTTATGAATACATTTTGGAGCACTGCTGCACCACGTGATAATGATTTAAATTGTAGTTTACACTCTCTCCCAGTCCACCCAGTGGTCAATGCCTTTTTTATTACATTTCTGTGTTGCTGGGTATAAAACCACAAATATTGCTTTCCACAAATATACTGCCCCATTTGCATCTGGCACAAAATATTGTTCTCAAAAATGTTGATGAAATAGTAATTACTTTGCATAATGCATGTATAAGGATTTTTATATTTTCTTTAATGGGTAATTTTCCTAAAATATGCCTTGCATTTAGCCTTTCTTAGTCAGTGCTCAGTGTGCACTTTTGATATGCAGCTTCAAAGAATTTCATATCAAACAAAGGAATTGTAATTTTTAGTATTTCTTTCAAGTCTTTCAGCTGGTTTTCTGGTTCAGACATTCTATAGCATTCCTCATTGTATTAACTCAGCATTCTCTATGGAAACAGAATCAACAGGAGATAACTGTAAAGAGTATGAGATTTTATAAAATTCTCTCATGTATAGTGGGGATGCACAAATCCAGATTCTGTAGGCAGGCTACAAAGCCAGAGGCTCTGATGAAAGTCCCACGAAGTTCCCAGGAGAAGCTGGCTGTCCAAAGAGGAGCTGGGAAATTTTCTCTCAATGCTGAATCACTTCCCCTTTTTAAGGCATTCAGTTGATTACATAAAGCATCACACATTGCTGAAGGCAATCTCCCTGGTTGACTGTAGACATAATCAGCCATCTATGCAGTAAACTCACTGATGACTTAAGTCCACAAATGCCCTTATATTACAATTAGCCCAGTGCTTGCTTAACCAAAAAAGTGAGCACACATTCTGGCCAAGTTGACATATTAACATAACCATCACACTCACCTGTTGACTTCTCTTTCAAATCTTTAACATTCTACACTCAATATCTTTTCAGCACTTTCCACTTATTACCTTCTCTTTCTACTTAAGTGTTGTCACCCTATTTCATATATATTACATTTCAAGTTTGAACTGATATTTTTCCAATTTTCTTACTGCCTAATTTCTCCCCATTCATTTTTTGTTTTATAAATAATTTATAATGTCTTCTCAAATATTGTTTCATTTTCTTAGTGCCTCGTATCTTCTTTTGAGAAAGTATATTTCAGTACATAATATAAATCATAATAAAGAGCTTTCATTCATTTGGGGTTATTCTGTACTTACTCCTTTTCTCACTATATTATTTGAAAATAACATGAATTTTTTCTTTTGATTTTCACATGATTTTTAAAAATTATAGACAGAAGTGAGATTCAAAATACCTTTTCCAACAACACAGAACTGTTTCTGTGTCTAGATGTATTATGAAATTTTTTTAAAAGCATGGAAGCTTTCTTCCTGATATTTCTGGATTCTGTACTTTTAGCACTCCTAAAAATGCATCGTCACTCTCATTACCTCTATTGCATCCATCATTGTGTATTTTTTTCCTCCATGTGACTACTGAATATTCCTTTTAGCAAGTGAAACATGAATTACCACTTTGCCAAAATCAAGTCATTCTCCATAAATGGTTATGTATTTTTAAAACCAATTATCTGTTATTTTCAAATATATAACTTACATTGTATTTCATTACTGAATTAACTTATTTTTGAATATTTATATACATATTATTCCTATACTCATTAGGTTTTAGTTTCTTATATTTCTTATATATGTAAATTTCTTTGTTTTTACACTTTATATCTGAGTTGAATTCAGAGTTAACTTCCTTTTTATTTCATTTTAAATCAATCTATTTTCATACATATTTGGTGTTAG
Organism: Dasypus novemcinctus; assembly: GCF_030445035.2. Classification (NCBI taxonomy): domain Eukaryota; kingdom Metazoa; phylum Chordata; class Mammalia; order Cingulata; family Dasypodidae; genus Dasypus; species Dasypus novemcinctus. Next base: position 708,000 of record NW_026688154.1, read on the forward strand.
CAATGGCAGTTCATATCAGCAATTTTTTTAAAAATTTCTATTATTTTGATTCACAATCACATGGGTTCAGTGTCATTTATATGGACTACAATATCACCACCATATGGCTTTAAACCTATTATCAGGCACATACACCAACATCCCTGAAGGAATCTTGGTATTCCCATGGCCCCCAAGGATTGTCTTTAATACTTGTCCTTGACCCATTAATAGTACTGTTTTCTTAATAACCTCTAGAAAGAATAAATTCATTTGATATGCTTTACTGAATTTTAAAACTTAAGAACACATCAAAATGTTTCAGGCATATTTTATCATGAGTGGATTATTAAAAGTTGAACACGTGGACATTAGAAAGAATTCAGTTCTTCAAAACCATAAAATTGTAGGTATGCTACAATTAACTCACATTCCAGGATTTCATAAATGCACTCACAGGATGCTATCACCTGGGAACTTTCTACTGCTTACTAAGCAGAGGGACATTTGTGGAAGTCATTCTACTCTGTTCATATACCTGCATCTACAAAACTCACTGCTAACATAATACTCAATAGTGAAATCTTGAAAATCTTGCCTATGAAGTCTAGCCAGAGCAGTTGGGTAAGAAAAAGAAATAAAGTCATTCAGATTGGAATGGAAGAAGGAAAGCTATCCTTACATACAGATGACATAATCTTATAAAAACAAATTCCAAAGAACCCACAATACTAATTTTACAATAATTTTACAATAAAGCAAACTTGTCGTGTATAAGATACACAAAAAAGGTTTTTTAATACAGCAAAGGATTTTTTTAGAATTCCATTTAATTATCCACTAACAAATTGAATACCTAATGAATTTAATGAAAGGGTGAAACACTTGAACACTAGCAAACATACCTGCATTAAACTGAAGTCCTAGACATATGGTAAGACATCATTTGTTCAAGGATGGTAAGACTCAGTAATGTTCTAATATCAGTACTACCTACAGGAAACTACAGATCAATATAATTGTTTAAAAAATCCCAGCAGCCATTATTCCTTTGCAGAACTGGAAAAACTGATTGCCAAATTTAAATGGCATCAATTACTGTCTTGAAGAGTCAAAACAATCATCTTTCTCCTTTGTGAGATTGGGATAGGTTAATTTATATAACATCAGGAGGTCTTTCCTTGAGATCTGGTTGACTTAAGAATTTGTGGGATCCTCAGGGACATTGGGGTTCACAGAAATTTGGGTTATAATTCTCCTTGTTAATGGAGGGCCACTATCTTCCTGTAAGTTTAATGGGGACCCAGAGGCAAGAATGTGGAATATCTCTGAGTATAGAACTGTATTGTTGTAGAATTTGAGAGGTTCAATTATTTGAGTATAGAGAGGCCAGGACTCAGGAATGATTTTGAGAAGGAAAAATGGTTTATTGACAGTGGCTGGACTCGGGAACTTTCCATTTCAATCCCAAGCCCAGGAACAAGAATTTTTAGTCCCTTTTATACAGAGAGGAAAGGCCAAATGGTCCTTTTGTTTCAGTTCTCAATAGGCTTGAATCAGCATATATTTCCACTTCTTAGGTAAGCTTTTAGCATGGACCTCAGGCATTTGATAAGTTTTTAGAATATTTGGTTTGCATGTCCCCTGAATACTTAAATTTTATAGACCTTGCTTTGTTAAACTGTTTCCTGCTCACCAAGGGCAGAACTGCAACATTTTATCATCCCACACCCACAAGTCACAGATAGTTTAAGGTTATCTCTGAAGAGACAAAGAGCCTCTCACCCATAGCCCACATCAGTATCTCTCCTTTGGGGGACTTTCACACTGGGTGCAGTCTTGGGTTCTCAGAAGGAAGTAAAGGTCTCTTAAAAAAATGAATAATTGACCACCTCCCTCCCCTGTAGACCTTAAGTCATAGGATCTGCAGTGAGTTAAGCATGAACAAGGGTACGAACATTCATTCAACATCACTAGTGACCAGTAAAGTTCATAAGAAACCTAGAAAGTCTCACTGATACATCTTATGGAATGAACATGATCTGGGTGAGGAAGGACTGAAATAGGAAGGTGCACAACTCCAGGCTGCTCAGAGAGTGGTTCAGGTCTTTAGCCAGGGGAACTATTGTTGTCGACCACCTCTAGAGAAGTTCTCATTATCACAGATTATACTTTTCACCTCCAGAATTTCTATTTCAGTTGATTTTATACTTCTTAGCTGTTTATTTATATTCTCTATTTGGTGAGACATCCTTCTCATGTTTTCCTTTTACTCACTGAGCAGATTAAAAATTGGTAATTAAGAGACTAGTCTGGGAAAATGGCATCAATGGAGGTGGGCACTGCTGAGTTCTTTCACAAAAATGGTAGAGAAAGGACAGGGCCTAACCTGAGTGAGCTGTTTGGGGAATCCACAGAGCAGGAGGCTGCAGGCATGCAGGCATCATTAAGGAGGGAGCTGGACAAAGAGACAAAGATCCCAAGGGAAAACCATGAGGTGCTCAGCCCTGTGGCTGGAAAAGTTGGTGGATAAGTCCCACCCTCAAGGCAAATAGCCTGTGTGGACCCCCTGCTCTCAAAGGCCAGCTGAGTGGGGGGAAGCATTCCCTGGAGGAAGGGAGCCCTGGTGAAGGGTGGAGAGTGGTTTCCTTTCTGCCATTTGGGAACCTGAGCCACCTTTGAATCTCAGGGAGGACACCAGCCAGCATTGAGGTGGGCCTGGGGAGAGGAAAGGGGGAATCTGCTCAGGCAAGCTGTCAGACCCAGCCACCTTGGGAGAGGAACTTGGCCAAGGAGGGGGCAAAGACAGGCATCTAACTAGTCCAGCCACTGAAAACTGTTAGAATTCCACCTGCCTAAGGGAAATGGGGGCAGGAAGAGCCAGATAAACTTTCTTTTTTGTTGTGTTTGTTTCTTCGTGTTATTCAGGAGAAAAACTCTATCAACTTCTACTAAAACAGACTAACAGCTTAAGAAACTTTGCCACATTAATAGGGAAAGAACAAAATTTTACCTTTACATCATTAGATTTGATATTAAAGCTTTTAAATTTTTATAAATAGACCCATCAAATCTTACTCAACTTTAACCATAAAAATTATTTTTCCATGAACCTTTTGAGCTTTCTGTATTCATTCAGGATTTGTCCCACACTTTACTTTTTCTTAATAACCAGTTATTTTATTTTAGGGCATAACTACTTTCTTTTTCCATAATAATAAAACATTCTATTTACACACATAAGTTACCAAAGTGATTTTGGAAACTATCTCAGAGCAAATCTCTTACAATATATAATTACCTTGCTTACATTAACAGGTAGTTTATTTTAACAATACAGGAAAAATTACTTTTTCTATTGTTTTATGAAAACCTAAGATTCCCAATGGAATCAAGATCACTTTATTTTTACCACCACCTTAATATGAAGATTGAGGTGTTTGTTGCCTATTTAGCTTGTAGAGCTGCTGTAGAGAAAGAGGGAAATGCCTACCTTGCACATAGGTACCTGGTTCAAACCTTGGTACCTCCTAAGAGAAGGGATCTAGAGAGAGTAAGGCACCCAGCTAGCACCTCATGATAGGAACTCATAGACTGTGTTTCTATTATTTTGTTTTATGGTTGTTTGGGATCTTTTTTCTTTTTTCTTTTATTCACTAAAACTGGGTACATCACCTGCAGAGGGCAGGCTGCAGGGTGAGTGACTGATGAGCACCAGCAGTCTTGGGAGGTCCCTAGGGGCCTAAGAGGGAAGGCTGCTCTTCCTGAGTTGTTCCTCTTTCATTTCTTATTTGTTCTTTTACCTTATGTTTCACTTTCTCTTCTTTCCTTCATTTTTCTGTCTTCCAGCTTCTGTTGATTTTCTTTCATTCCACCACTTCTTCTTTGGTCTTTATGTTTCTTTTTCTTTGTCTTCTTTTTTCACCTTTCTATTCTCTTCTCATCTGCTTAGTCTTTCAATTCATTATTTTTTTTCTATTTTGTTTCTTGTTTTATTTTTTTCCTCATCTGTCTAGTCTTCAAATTCATTCTATTTTTTTCTAGTTTTTTCAATCCCAAGTCTTTATTCTTATTCCTTTGTATTTGTTATGAATTTTACTCATTTTACTTAGTTTCCAAACTTTTGTCCAGTTCCTCTTGTATGTTTTATGATTAATACTATTCTCCTTTCCTTATCTCTTTCCTTTTCTCTGAGCCTTTTTTTTTTTTACAAGGGAACAGAGACAACTGCAAGGATATAGAATGAGAGGAACCAAGCAAAAAAAAAATATCCTTGGTGAATGCAAAGAAACAAAATAGCTCATCAAGATAAACAGATGGTTAGACACAACAAAAAATTACAAGCCATACTAAGAAAACAGGAAGACACGGCCCACTCCAATGAACAAACTGAAAAACAGGAGAAGATACAAAATGGGGAACTAATCAAGGGTGTCCAAACAAATATCATGAGTGAAATTAATGAAGTGAAGGAAGAGATAAAGGATATTAAGAAGTCACTGTGGGAACATACTGAAGAAATTGTAAATATACATAAAAAGATAAAAGTGATGGTGATGAATGGCATACTGCAAGAAATCAAAAATACCCTAGAGGTACAAACAACACATCTGAACTGGCAGAGGAAAGAATCAGCAAAGCAGAAGACAGGACAGCTGAAATCAGGACAGATAGATAAAAAGACCGAAAAATTTCAGGAGGAACTAGGGATGTGAATGAGAACAAGAAATGCACAAACAAGCACAAGAACAGATAGAGCACAGTAATGTCCACAGTGGCATTATTCACTACTACCAAAAGATGGGAACCTAAATGTCCATCAACAGAGGAATGGATACACAAATTGTGCTGTATATATACAATGGAATATTACTCAGCTGTAAGAAAGAATGCAGTGTTAACACATGGGATAACATGGATGAATCTTGAAGACCTTATGTTAAGTGAAGCAAGCCAGGCACTGAAGGACAAATATTACATGACCTTACTGATATGAATTAAATTAAGAAAACTCACAGAGCTAGAGCCTGGAAGATAGGTTTACAGGAGATAGAAAGGGAGCAGAAGATTGTGAGCCAAGGCCCATATGAGAGAAACCTAGGTAAGGTGTATAGGAGTAGTTGTGCAGTGGAAGGGCATGACAGTGCTGTATCGGCAGTGATGCCATTAGGTAGGTGCTGGTTTGTGAAGGGTTAGGGAGGGGAGGGTTGGTTGGACTGTCAATGGAAATGGGGGAATGATGGGGGAGGGAGCAGGTGAACACTGGGGATTTGTAGGTATGTGACTGAAACTACAATGTTGGGAATGTTATTTTGCCAAGTATGGCAAGGGGGGAATTACCAGTTTACAGAGTTGGATGTAGGGAGGATGCAGGACAGGGTGCGCCTGGGGTAGGCATCTAGGGAGTGAGAGTTCATCTTGTCAATTGTGTGTTGTATCAGTGGGTGCAGGGCCATATAATGAGTGGGAAGGTGTTGGACTCCCATCCTGAGGAGTTCTGCTGTGCTTATGAAATAGAAAGGAGGGAATCTCTCGAGAACTAGGGTGGTGCCTCATAGGGGAGGACAGAACAGTATGTAAAGCCCAAAATGTTGTAAGTAACTCTGAAACTTGTTCTTCAAGGGAGGGGAAGGAAGGAATAAAATAGATGGAATATGGGGCATTTTTGGGGTGATGGAAGACCATGTTAAATTTCATCAAAATTTATAAAGGAGTATGGTTTCAAATGTAAACCATAATGTAAATCACTGACCATGGTTAGTAGCAATGTTTCAATATCTGTACATCAATTACAACAAATGTATCATCCACATGTAAATGCCTTCAATAGAGGAAAAAGGGGAAGATGTTGGGTATATGGAATCTCCTATACATTGTATGTGAATTTACTGTAATAAAAGCTTCTCTGAAGACAAAAAAAAAAAAAATAAATATTCCCTGGGGGAATAAACAGAAGAAAATGTCACTTAACACAATACAACACATCTTAAATGATGAAAGACATGTTAAATTTTTAAAATTTATTTTACTTTTCCTCATTTCAAATTTACCTTTAATTTTTTTGTATTTTCATTGATAATTTTTAAACTATCATCATTTCATTTTCCTATTAATTGTATTTGATTATTGTGTTGGTTTCATGTCTGAAGAAGTTCTGGATCACAGAAGGGTTACAACTGTGGCAGGAGAGGATGATTGCTGTAGGGTGTCAGTAATGGGGGATGCATGGGAGGAGGGTGACCTGGGGCAAACCTATAAGGCATATAAATGTACATAAGTATTCATGGGGCATTGTCACAATGGGCAGAGATTTACACACAACTGAAAGAATATCAAATTCCCATTCTGGGGAGCATGCCACATTCTTGAATGGGGCAGCAAGAATCCCCCAAGTACAGAGACAGTGACTAGTGAAGAAGGATGGACTGATGGCAAGCCCTTGAAAGTGATGACTGTATTTATGAAACTTTACTTCTGAAATTGAAACTTAGCATAGTATTATAGGGTGCCTAAGAGTTACCTCCTGAGAGACTCCTTGTTGCTCAAATGTGGCCTCTCTTAAGTCAAACTCAATATATAAATGCATTACCTTCCTCCCAGCATGGGATTTGACTCATAAGGATGAGCCTCCCTGGCACTGATGGATTACTACCGAGCACCAACTATCAATGCTAGGAGGAGAAAGACCTTGACCAAAAGGGGGAAAGGGTAAAGACAAATGAGTTTATAAGGTAAGAGACTTCAAAGTGAGTCACGAGGTCATTCCAGAGGTTATGCTTCAGCAGGATCTCATTGACTGCCAAAGTAAACACTGCCTCAAACATTAGGGCTCCTGAGGGCTCTGGAGACATCCAGACACTATAGGCAGGGCAGACAGCTCAGGCCTGGCATCATGCCAGAGGGCACTATTTTGAACTTATACTCCCCAGTGTGACAGAGGTGGACTCAGTTGTGGTTTCCCTACATGTGACTTTTCTGCCCCTTCTACCTGAACCTATAGTTAGTACTAGAGTTGATAAGGGTATGTAAATCTTTGGGCTATCCATATGCCATTTGAGGCCTGAATCTCAACAGAGTTGCTACACCTACTCTCCAGTTCATTGGACTCATCCAGAAGAACTAAAAAGGAGATAATGATGGACAAGGACCATCCCAAGCTACACAGTGTGTGCAACTGCAACCAAGATAGTCCCATCCATCTGCCCCATGGTATCTGAGACCCCTCCCAATTAAAGGATGGAGTGGATTCACCATCCCAGAATCCTCAGGATTGGAGAATGAATGATGGACTAGAGTAGACTTACTGGTATTCTACTATAGACAATGTGATTCTGGCAACGGAAGAACTTTTACCCTTCATGAGAAGGCAGTGGCCACTGGAGGTCCTGAGGGGAGGGAGAGGGAAAAATAGGTATAATATGGTGGCATTTCCCAGACTTGGGAATTGTCCTGAATTTAATGGCAATGACAGATACAGGCCATCATATATCCTGTCAAAACTTACAAAATTGTGCAGGACATGGTGTAAACTACAATAGGAAACTATAATCCATATATAATGCCTATATAGCATTATAGGCAATGCTCCAAAATGTGCTCATCAATTTTCAAAAATGTACCACATGTATGAAGGATGCTGTTAATGTGGGAAAATGTGGGAGGAATGAGGAACAGGGCATATGGGAATCCCCTATATTTCTTATATATCATTTATGTAAGCTAAATACCTTCTTTAAAAAAATGGAAAAGTATATAAAATTTGGTAATTTGTAATCTTTGCAGTGTATTAGTCAGGGTTTTCTAGGGAAACAGAATCAACAAGGGATATGTCAATAGTAAGAGATTTATCAGACTTTCTCATGCAGCCATGGGGACACACAAGTTCAGGTTCTGCAGGCAGGCTGCAACCAGGAGCTCTGGTAAATGTCCAGTGAAGATTCTTGATGCATTCTGGGAGATGTTGGCTGTCCAAAGATGAGCTGGGAAATTCTCTCAATGCTGGAATCACTTCCCCTTTTAAGGGATTCAACTGATTGGGTCAAGTGTCACTCATTGCTGATGGCAATCTCCCTGACTGATGTAATTATAACCAGCTATCTATGATTTACCACTACAGTAAGGTAAATGATGACTAAAGTTCATAAATGCCCTTGTATTACAGTTAGTTCAGTGCTTGCTTGACCAAAGAACTGGGCATAATTACCTGGCCATGTTGACACAATAGCCTAACCATCACACCTAGTAAATTCAAAATATGGGTTTCCTAAAGTTTCATTTATATCACTTTTTCCCTTGTATGTGGGATATTCTTCCTTCTTCCATTGTATGCTCTGAAAACTGGATCCTTTGAATATTTTAAGGTGGCCAGTCTGAAATCAGATGTTCCTGAATCCATGGTTTGTTGTGACTGCTTGCTGTAGTTGTTTGTTTAGTCAGTTTCTGGCACTAATTTTGTGAAACTGGTAAAATTTTCCAGGTATGGTCACTTAAATCTCTGTTCCAATAGCTCAGTGGTCACAAAGGGAATGGGCAGAAATTTCCACACAGACCTAAGATCAATAAAAAATTTCAAAGACCTCGCAGATATGTTTTATCTGTACAATGGAACATAGGTTTAACACTCAGCCAGTTTATGACTCCACAACCCTACACATCCTGTTTGTACAAATCTTAAGGGTCAACCAGAGCTGAGAGATTAGGACATTTTTAAGATCTTTTCTATTCATGCACCTAGCCCTTGCATGCACATTGAATCTAGATATGCAAGAATATATTGCAGCTTTTCAAAGACCTTATTAGACAAACCACCTCATTCTTCCAAAGCATTTGGCTTAGTCTTTTCCAGCCCCAACTACAATCCTGTGAGCCATGTAGCAACTAGTTTATTTACTTAAATATTTTGGTAAATAGCCTGAGCAGCCTGAGCACTGGGAAGGTTCTGAGTTAGGTGAAATAAATGCAGGTCCCTGGAGATGGACCTACAGGGAGTTACCATCCAAGTAAAACTATCAACTACAAACCATTGAGAATAAGTCCTTCCTGCTCCTTACGGTATAGATTATAACAGAAATGCAAGCTGTCATCTTCAAAGCCATTACCAAGCTGATGAGAAGGATTAGACCAAAGTAAACAAAAACAACTCAAACCCTCTCTTACACATTTTTATCTATTCTTTTAAAATCATGATTCAAAGTTCCCCTTGTTGTATTCTTTTGTTTAGCATGGTTTTGTGAAAAATTTTATTTCACTAGTTTTCTCATATACTTGATGTTTTTTTAGATGGAATGATCCCAGGACTTCCTAATGCACTGTTTATTATTCTTGTTTTAGGAGGTATCTGGGAATGCCTCCCAGGACCTCATACATGGGAAGCAGGCACTCAACAACTGAGCTACATCTGCTCCCAATAAGAGTTGCTTTTTTCATTTATTTGTTTTCAGGAGGTATTGGGGTCAAACCCAGGATGTGGTACATTGGAAGCAAGTGCTCAACCACTTGAGCTACATCTGCCTCCCCCAAGGGACTATTTTTGCTTCTTTAACATTACCAGCTCTTTAAATTTATAAATATTGTGAAGGACTTTCCCTATATTCCATGCTCTGAATTTCCAGACTTATATTTTACCAGTTCACTCTTCTGGGTGTTACTCTTTATGTGAAGTTTTAGAACATCATAAGAATGGTTTATCTCTTCCCTCATCTTTTTTCCCAACAGTTCCTCTCAATCTGCCTTTGTTGGATATTTTTCAACTCATGTGGGGATAGGAGGAAGGGTGAGAGCTCCTCTATGGTTCATTGTTATTCTTATTTGTCCTCAAATTTATTTTTGACATTTCAACATTCTTTCTCTAAAATGCATGCTGAGAGTGTGGCTGTTTCATAAATTTCTTATTTTGTTTTCAGGGTGTAATATCATTTTTAGAAAGAATATTGGGAGAAAATCACCTACACAGATACCATTGTCCTTATGTAATCCTAAGAGTCAGTTTCAGTTTATAAAAAGATAAATATTCATAGATACAATTCATACAAAGGAAAGCACTTTGGGATCCATATTTTTTTTCAGGCTATAAAGGAAATTTTATTTATTTATTTTTAATTTTTATTTTTGTATTTTTTCTCTGTTATTCACAATATTTTTGAAAACTGCAAAATGAATACTGAGACAACGCATTTGAGAAAAAATGATGCATCTGAGTGTGTCAGCTAAGGAAAGGAGAGTCCATTTCTAGACCCCCTGATGCCTCGAGGAGGCAGCTTCTGTGCTAACAGATTTATAATAGAATGAAAAGTCAGGCATACAAGAAGGCCTTGACATGCTGGCTTCATTCTGCCTAAGTCATTGGAAACTCCTCAAGGGAGACAAAGACAGGCTCTGAAAAGACAAACACTTCCTAGGAAGTACTAGCCACCTGATTGGCCAAAACTGCCTTTAGGAGAATTAGGGCTCAACCAGTCACATCATCTGAGACTGGTCCACTTATCTCAGTGGGACTCTAATTATGTGATCATTGTCTGTTAACGCTATATGCAGAAATGTAACTGAGTCATCAGACAAATAATTATAACAATAAAAACCTATGGATAACAATAGAATAATACAGATTGAGACTGGATTTTAGGCAGGGCCATAATTTCCTTCCTAAGGCAGCCTATGAGGTATTATCTCTGTATTTCACATTAGGAAATGAGACCCAGACTATCTAAGTTGCCCAATTGGTGAGGTCAGAGTCTGGGCTTAGCCCTGACCCTGTGGCTCCAAGGGCCATGATCCTAGTCACATTAATCTTCTGACTTTGAACATCATAGATGCTGTCAAAATATCATGGATAAAGTATTGGAAAATCATTTCAAGACAAATCTTCACAAGGCCATTCAAGTTTTTTTTCCTTTCATAGACATCATTAGCACTCAAAATATATCTTATTGCAATTTATATACCCTAATCCAAAAATTCGTGATACAGAGAGAAAGCAAAGGAAATGAAAATCACAAATAATCTTACCATTCAAGGGAAATCACTTCTAATACTAGAAACCATTTTTTCTCTAACATTTCATAGCACATATTTATATGTAAACTGATCATTTAAGAACATCATGACACAACTTATATTGTTTTACCAGAAAGTATTCCAGCTTTTTCTTTCATTTGGATCTTACCATACCAAATATTGGTTTTCAACATATCACTCGTTAAGTTTTGTTCCATTGTATTCATATACCAATCTTTAATGCAGTTTCAAGAGCTTAACTGACATGAAATTTATGTAAAAGATAAATCACCCAAGTTGTGGTTATTTAGCATTTTACCCATTGCTTTACTCATTTTGAAATTTCTGTTGGGGAAATACTTAAAATACATGAAGGAGATTCCATGTTAAGATTGCATTTCTCGGGGGAGGAGACAAGATGGTCACTGAGTGAACTTGCCTTTGTGGTCTGTCCCGGGAAGAGATGGCTGGGCGTGGCAGCAGGTTCTCCAAGGCGAGGCTTTTTCAGGATTTTTGCATGGCAGAAGTGCTGGGACATCGATTGGGTGGAAAGGTAACGGAGAGGATTGGTCTAGTAGATATAATTTGGGTTCTATTGCCCCCAGGTGAGACCCGCGCACGGGCTCCTCCCTGTTGGGGGTGGGGGGAACCGCGGTCCTGTCCTGGGGTTCCGCTTTTGGATGGCTCTGAAGGGCTAAGGAATTCACGAGCTCTGGGTGAGCTGTTGACAGGTTGAGGTGACAGATCGCCTTTGTGGATCGATTTCGGAAGATAGACGGTGTTTTGTTGTGAAGCGGGAGAAACTTTTGAGTGCGAATATAAACAATAGCGCTTCCGCCTGAAGCCCCGCCCCCAAAAGCCCGGCAACCATTCTCCAACCCAAATAGGCTGTAGGCAATAAAGAGAAGTAATTGGAAAATTGTTCTAGGCTGCGGCAAGGGGGGGGGACACGTCTGAAAGCCGATTAGGGAATATTCGAATTCCGGTATTGGAATCTGTTTTCAGCGTCACAGGCCGGGCTTCGGATCTGTACTAGTAAAGTGGCTGCAGCGTAGAGGCGCCCTCTAGTGGCAGTGGTTTGGAACCACAGGACGGGAGCTGTCCAAAAGCTGAAGTGAAAGATAACGTACTAATGAGCCCAGCAAAGTAAGTGAATTGCAGGGTTCAGTCACAATATAGAGTTTGCGGATCTGACTTCCCCCATAGGGTTGGCACCCAGCTGTGGGGACCCCTGAGGGCTGTGTTACACTGTGGGGCTCCCAGGCTTCCTGTTGACCAGATTGGAGGCTGCCAGGTCTGAATTCCCTAAATTCTGGTGGCCCGCACTACAGAGACTCACACCTCTTGAGTCCTCAATATCTCAGACTTTCCATCCCTGAATCCATCATGCACTGAGGTTTATCTGAGGTCCTTAAATGCCCTAGCCTTCAACGTTGGCATTTTTTCTCTATCGTTTCATTTTGTTTTGTTTTTATTTTCATTTTGACTTATTCTTTACTTTTTTCAATTTCCTGATTGCTAACACCGCATTATCCCCTAGTCTTCTCTCACAGCGTATCCCCCAAAGTCTTTTTTTACTCAGTTATTTAAGGTTGTTTTTTTTTTTTTTTTTGTGGTAGGTGCTGTGTAGTGGGTGTTTTAATTCTGGTTCGTGTATATCTGTTTTGTTTTTTTTTTTCCCTACCTGTTCCCCACCCTTTGCCCACCCTCTTTTTCTTTCTTCCTCTTGTCCCTTCCTCCCCCACCTTTTTCCCCCCCTTTTTTTCTGTTGTCTCTCTCCCTCTTGTCCCTCATATTCTACTTAGTTTATTTTAACTCAATTATACAATAGGTGTGGCAGGAAACACCTCACATTCGCTGGGTTTTCTCATCCTTCACTGCCTCATTTCTTTGTGAACTGATTTAGGCTACGTACACTATCCTCTTTCCCCTACATTTTGATATCCACCACCATCTACTGGCTCTCCTATATTCCACCTCCCACCTCCCTTTCTTTGATCCATGAAGGGTCTAAGTCTTAATTTCTAATACCTATGTTTTGTTTTCTGTCTGTTATCCACTCTTGAAACTATTTCCTTTTTTCTTTCCCTCTCTCACGAAATCAATAGCTTTTTAGCTCATACCATATTCCTCCCATATTCAATCATCTACCTCATAACAGGTACTCTACCAACTGCTATAACTCTACATAATTTACATGAATCTAACCTCCATCCTCCCAGATCTCATATTCTTGCTTTGTTAACATATATCACCAATACTACTTTACGCTTTTCCCTTGCTTACACAATTGCCTTTCCCCAACACTAATACTTTCGTTTAAAGTGAACTTAACCAACAACAAGAAACTAGAATAAGAAGAAAAAAAAGTGACAAAGAGAAGATATAACACCTATGCAAAAATAACAGCTAATTAACCTCCAAGAGCAGACAAAGAAGCTAAGGAACTGATTAAATCTGTCAAGATAAAGAGATGACCAGAAAGCAACAAAAATCTACAAACCAAACCAGTAATCAGGAAAACATGGCTGAATCCATTCAACAAACCAATAATCACGAAGGGGAGCAAAACTTGGCACAAGCAATGAAAGATCTCAGAACATTTATCACCGACAAATTTGACAAAGTAATGAAAGAGGTTAACAACACGAAGACATCACTTGGAGGGGAAACTGCAGACATACGCAAAAACATAACAGATATGATGGGAATGAACACCACAGTTCAAGAAATCAAAAATACACTTGCAGCAAATATCAGCAGACTAGAAAAGACAGAGCAGAGAATTAGTGATGTGGAAGACAGTACCTCAGAAATCAAACAGATAGTAGAAGGGGTCAATAAGAAGATAGAAAAAATCCAGTTAGGATTTAGGGACCTGAATGACAATGCAAAATGCTCAAACATACGTATTATAGGCATTCCAGAAGGTGAAGAGAAGGGAAAGGGGTCAGAAGGAGTGTTGCAGGAAATAATGGCTGAAAACTTCCCAAATCTACTGAAAGAGACAGATGTACATATCCAAGAAGAACAGCGCACGCCACTAGTCATAAACCCCAACAGGCCCACCCCAAGACATATACTTTTCAAATTATCCAATGCTCAAGAAAAAGAGAAAATCCTAAAAGCAGCAAGAGAAAAGAAAACCATCACGTACAAGGGAAGCTCAATTAGATTAAGTGCTGATTTCTCTTCTGAAACCATGGAGGCAAGAAGGCAGTGGTATGATATAGTCAAGGTACTAAAGGAAAAAAATTTCCAACCAAGAATACTCTATCCAGCTAAACTAGCATTCAAACATGATGGAGAGTTCAAAATACTCGCAGACAAACAGAAACTGAAAGAGTATACCAACAAGAAACCTCCCCTTCAAGAAATTCTAAAGGGAGTTCTGCAGGAAGAAAGGAAAAAACAGGAAAGGCAAGGTGGAATCTGAGCCTCCTCTTGACATAAAGGTGCAATGGACACAACCAATCCAGTGTCCACATAGAAGAGGTGGCATTGGACTGGGAAAAGTGGACATAATGGACAAAGGGTATGGGGAAAGGCAGGAAGAGATGAGAGGTGGAGGCGTCTTCGGGACATGGAGCTGCCCTGGATGGTGCTTCAGAGGTAATCACCGGACATTGTAAATCCTCACAGGGCCTACATGATGGAATAGAGGAGAGTATGGGCCATGATGTGAACCAATGTATATGAGGTGCAGAGGTGCCCAAAGATGTACTTACCAAATCCAATGGATGTGTCATGATGATGGGAACGAGTGTTGTTGGGGGGGGGAGAGGAGGGGTGGGGGGGTGGGGTTGAATGGGACCTCACATATATATTTTTAATGTAATATTATTACAAAGTCAATAAAAAATTAAAAAATTAAAAAAAAAAAAAAAACAGGAAAGGCAGAGTTGGAGGAGAGTATAAGACCAACAACAACAACAAAAAAGACAAAAAATATATATATACAAGCAAAATATGACAAACACAAATCCAATCAAAATATGGCTAACACAAATAATTCCTTGATAGTAATAACACTGAATGTCAATGGATTAAACTCACCTATCAAAAGATTCAGACTGGGACATTGGATAAGGAAATATGACCGATCCGTATGCTGTCTACAAGAGACACATCTTAGACCCAGAGACGCATGGAGATTGAAAGTGAATGGCTGGAAAACAATCATACAAGCTAATAATAACCAAAAGAAGGCAGGAGTACCTATATTAATAACAGACAAAATAGACTTTAAATGTGAAACAATTGTGAGAGACAAAGAAGGATACTACATTTTAGTGAAAGGGAAAATCTGTCAAGAAGATCGAACAATCATAAATATTTATGCCCCTAACAACGGTGCCTCTAAATACATCAGGCAAATGATGGAAAAACTAAGTGAAAGAATAGATACATCTACAATTATAGTGGGGGATTTTAATACACCACTATCAACTCTGGACAGAACATCTCAAAAGAGAATCACCAAAGAAACAAAACATCTGAATAGTATATTAGAGGAGCTGGATCTAATAGACTTATATAGATCGCTACACCCAAACACAGCAGGATATACATTTTTCTCAAGCGCACATGGATCATTCTCCAAGATAGATCACATGCGAGGCCACAAAGAAAGGCTGAACGAATTCAGAAAGATTGAAATCGTACAAAACATTATCTCTGACCACAGTGGAGTCAAGATGGAGATTTGCAAGGGACAGAAGCCTAGATTTCACACCACGATTTGGAAATTAAACAGCACACTCTTAGAAAAACAGTGGGTCAAAGAGGAAATCTCAAAAGAAATCAATGACTACCTTGAAACAAATGATAATGATAACACAACATACCAAAATTTATGGGATGCAGCAAAAGCAGTACTGAGAGGGAAGTTTATAGCCATAAATTCATATATCAAAAAAGAAGAAAGAGCAAAAATTGAAGAACTAACTGCACATTTGAAGGAATTAGAAAAACAACAACAAAGTAACCCAACAGGAAGAAGGAGGAAGGAAATAACAAAGATAAGAGCAGAACTAAATGAAATAGAAAATAAGAAAGCACTTGAACAGATAAACAAGACCAAGAGCTGGTTTTTTGAGAAGATTAACAAAATTGACAAACCTTTAGTGACACTAACAAAGAAAAAAATAGAGAACATGCAAATACACAAAATAAGAAATGAGAAAGGCGATATCACCACTGACCCCACAGAAATAAAGACTATCATAAGAGGATATTTTGAAAAACTATATTCCAACAAAAATGACCATCTAGAGGAAATGGACAAATTCCTAGAAACACATAATCAGCCCATATTGACAAAAGAAGAAACTGATGATCTTAACAAACCAATCACAAGCAAAGAGATAGAATCAGTTATTAAAAATCTCCCAACTAAGAAGAGCCCAGGGCCAGATGGCTTCACAGGTGAATTCTACAAAACATTCCGGAAAGAACTGACACCAATCCTGCTGAAACTATTCCAAAAAATCGAAACAGAAACATTACCCAACTCCTTCTATGATGCCAACATTACCCTAGTACCAAAGCCAAAGACATCACAAGAAAGGAAAATTACAGACCAATTTCTCTAATGAACCTAGATGCAAAAATACTTCACAAAATACTTGTTAATCGTATTCAACAACACATTAAACATATTATACACCACGACCAAGTAGGATTCATCCCAGGTATGCAAGGATGGTTCAACATAAGAAAATCAATCAATGTAATACACCATATAAACAGATTGAAGGAAAAAAATCACATGATTATATCTATTGATGCAGAAAAACATTTGACAAAATACAGCACCCTTTCTGGATAAAAACACTCCAAAATATTGGAATACAAGGAAATTTTTTGAACATGATAAAGAGTATATATGAAAAACCTAAAGACAATATTGTTTACAATGGAGAAATCCTAGAATCCTTCCCTCTAAACTCAGGAACAAGACAAGTATGCCCACTGTCTCTGCTCCTATTTAACATTGTCTTAGAAGTACTAACTCGAGCACTGAGGCAAGAACCAGAAATAAAAGGCATTCAAATTGGAAAGGAAGAAGTCAAAATTTCATTATTTGCAGATGACATGATCCTATACATAGAAAACCCTGAGAGATCTACACGAAGATTATAGAACTCATAAATGAGTTTAATAAAGTCGCAGGTTATAAGATCAATGTGCAAAAATCAGTAGCATTTCTGTACACCAATAATGAGCAAGATCAGGAGGAAATCAAGAAACAAATACCATTCACAATAGTAAATAAAAAAATCAAATACTTAGGAATAAATTTAACTAAAGAGGTAAAGAACTTATACACTGAGAACTATACAAGATTGTTCAAGGAAATCAAAGAAGACCTGAATAAATGGAAGACTATTCCTTGTTCATGGATAAGAAAACTGAACATTATTAAGATGTCTATACTACCAAAACTGATCTACACATTCAATGCAATCCCAATAAAAATCAACGCAGCCTTCTTTAAGGAACTAGAAAAACTAACTATGAAATTAATTTGGAAAGGAAAGAGACCCCGAATAGCCAAAGACATACTGAAAAAGAAAAACGAAATTGGAGGAATCACACTACCTGACTTCAAAACATACTACAAAGCTACGGTGGTGAAAACAGCATGGTATTGGCATAAGGAGAGACACATAGACCAATGGAATCGAATTGAAAGCTCTGATATAGAACCTCACATATACAGCCACATAATATTCGATAAAGCCACCAAACCCTCTCAACTGGGCGAGAGTAGCCTATTCAACAAATGGTGTCTGGAGAACTGGATAGCCATATGTAAAAGAATGAAAGAGGATTACCATCTCACACCTTATACAAAGATCAACTCAAGATGGATCAAAGACCTAAATATAAGAGCCAAGACCATAAAAACCTTAGAAAGCAGTGTAGGGAAACATCTACAGGACCTTGTAATAAGAAATGGATTTATGAATATCTCACCAAAAGCTCGAGCAGCAAAAGAACTAATAGATAAATGGGACTTCCTCAAAATTAAAGCCTTCTACACCTCAAAGGAGTTTGTCAAGAAAGTAAAAAGGGAGCCCACACAGTGGGAGAAAATATTTGGCAATCATATCTCTGATAAGAAACTTATAACTTGCATATATGAAGAACTCCTAGATCTTGAAAATAAAAAGATAAACAACCCATTTAAAAAATGGGAAAAAGACTTAAACAGACACTTCTCCAAAGAAGAAATACATATGGCAAAAAAGCACATGAAAAAATGTTCCAAATCTCTAGCTATCAGGGAAATGCAAATCAAAACTACAATGAGATACCATCTTACACCCGTAAGATTGGCAGCTATGAAAAAAACAGAAGAATACAAGTGCTGGAGAGGATGTGAAGGAAGGGGAACACTCATCCACTGCTGGTGGGAATGCAGAAGGATCCAACCATTCTGGAGGACAGTATGGCAGTTTCTCAAAAAACTAGCCATAGATTTGCCATATGACCCAGCAATACCACTGCTGGATATATACGCAGCAGAACTGAAAACAAGGACACAAACTGATATATGTACACCAATGTTCATAGCAGCATTGTTCACTATTGCCAAAAGTTGGAATCAACCCAAATGCCCATCAACAGATGAGTGGATCAATAAAATGTGGTATATACACACAATGGAATACTACTCAGCTGTAAGAACAAACACACTACAAACACATGTGATAACATGGATGAATCTTGAGAACCTTATGTTGAGTGAAGCAACCCAGACATTGAAGGACAAATACTACATGACCTCAATTATATGAAATAACCACGCTGCCCTAGATAGCAAGAGACTGAACGATAGGCTTACAGGAAATCGGAGGGTGGAGGAAGGATGTGAGCCGATGTCTGCAGGGGTGGAATTTAAGACAAGATGGTGGTAAGTATGAACACAAAGAAGAGATAAAAGGGGGGCAAGGGGTTGCCTTTGGTTGGGGCTTTGCGGGTTTGAGGGTGGCTGGGGAGGGACGGATGGGTAACATTGCCCAAAAGTGGGGAGAGGGAGGGGTAGCATACGAACACAGGAGAGGGTCAGGTGTTGGTGGAGAGTAAAATGCCGAGAAAATCATATCAAAATATAATAAAGAGGGTTACCTGTTTAGAATGCTCAGAGGGGAGGGTCTGATGCAGGACGGGCTCCTGGGGAATGTCTAAATGCTCATTCTGCCAGAGTGGGTGACACCATGGGGTAGAAACCCAAGTAGTGAGAGTGGGGGTGGACCCACATCCTGGGGAGGACTAATGCCATCAAATAGAGGGAACTGTATCCCTCGAGAGAAAGGGTGGTTCCCAGGGCATTGGGGCAGTTGAGCAAGTTAGGCCCTGAACACTATTCCATCTATCTCTGGAAGTGGCTCCTCAGGAAACGGAGGTTGGCTGTCACTGTGGGCACCAAGCTGGAAGGGAAAATGGACGTTAAATGTGTGGAACCAAGGTAAATGGGGGGTAAGAGAGGAGTTTCTTGAGAGTACACACGGATGCTTATAAAACATGTAATATTACACCATAACATATAGGAGATGACAGACTGATCATGTAAACCATAATGTAAAACATAGGATAACTAAGAATGTAAAAAACTGTGTATCCTAAAGTATACACCATAATGTAAGCACAGATGTCACCTTGTTAGAAAGCTAGTGTCTCAGACTCTGTACATCATGTTCAGTAAATATGATGTGAATAGGGTGTAAAAGTATCGCTGTGGAAGGGAAAAGGTTTTGTGGTGGATGTATGGGAGTGCTGTATATTATATATATGCATTGCTGTGGTCTAGGGCTCCTATGAAGAGAAGCTGAATAATTGGGGGGGGGGAAAAGAAAAAGATAGGATGTAGAATTTTTTCCAAGTCAACACATGTTCTTTATCTAACCTTTAAACCCATCGCTATATGCCATTCCCTAGTAAGGGACCCTGACATTATATTGGGCTTCAAATTTTAGGGAGTTCTGGATCACAGAGTGTTTCAACAATGGCAATGGAGGGATACTGGTATGGGATGCCATTGACAGGTGATATATGGCTGACAGGGAGCTGTACAGAACATATGTCCAGGGTGCATGGTAATGTTTGGATATACTCATAGTGGCAACAATTAAAACCCACAGCAGGGGGGGGTACTGGGTTCCTGGCCAGTGGTGCTCTGTCGTGGTCCCTAGGGGAGCAGCGACAGTCTCCCAGGTGCAGCGGCGGGAACCGGGAGGGAGTGAGGGTTCAACAGTGAGCCCCTGATGCTAATGACTATGCTTGTGAGCTGATAAGCCTAAAATAAGAACAAGGCCTAGAGCAACATTGTGCCTGGGAATTTCCTCCTGTCAGCCTTCATGTTACTCAAATGTGGCCAGTCTCGAAGCCAAACTCAGCATGTAAATGCAATGCCTTCTCCCCAGCGTGGGACATGACACCCGGGGATGAGCCTCCCTGGCACTGAGGGATCACTATCAACTACCAACTGATGATGCAACTGGAAAATGACCTTATATGGAAGGTTTAATGCGGATCAGCAGAATATCCCTGTCTACATAAAATAACATGACTTTAAAATGCTGTTTGACCTAAAGTAAGGGGGAAATGGAAAGGAGAAATGAGTTTATATGGCTACGAGTTTCTAAAAAAGAGCCTGGAGGCTGGCAGAAGGATTGCCCTTATGCACAACTGAGCAGAGTCAGAGAGACAGATAAAGCAGATACAACCCCCAGATACTGGTTCCTTTGAGGGCTAACGAGACCCATGGGAGTTATGGTCATGGCCGATGGGGTTAACTACCAGGTCAGATGGCCCCTCTTTGGAAATGGTGTTTATATGTGATGAATCTGGACTCAGATGGGATTTCCCTTCATAAGACTTTCATGCTAATGTGCTGGAGGTGCAGTTAATGTTGGGGTTTAAGACATATTTAGGGGATTTGAATCTCTGGACTGACAATGTGATAGCCAGGTCCTGAGCCTCAACAGACTCCAGCACCTACAATCTGACTTATTGGGCTCACCACACTCAGCTAAGATGGAATTGAAGAAGGACAACCACCACACCATGGAGCCTAGAGTAATTACAACTGAAAGTGGGAGGATTGCATCCAGCATCCATGTGGAATCTGAGCCTCCTCTTGACATAGAGGTTCAATGGACATAACCAATCCAATGTCCACATAGAAGAGGTGGCATTGGATTGGGAAAAGTGGACATGGTGGCTGATGGGTATGGGGAAAGGCAGGAAGAGATGAGAGGTGGAGGTGTCTTTGGGACATGGAGCTGCCCTGGATGGTGCTTCAGAGGCAATCACTGGACATTGTAAATCCTCACAGGGCCCACTGGATGGAATGGGGGAGAGCATGGGCCATGATGTGGACCATTGACTATGAGGTGCAGAGGTGCCCAAAGATGTACTTACCAAATGCAATGGATGTGTCATGATGATGGGAACGAGTGTTGCTGGGGGGGGCGGGGGAGAGGTGGGATGGGGGTGGGGTTGAATGGGACCTCACATATATATTTTTAATGTAATATTATTACAAAGTCAATAAAAAAAAGATTGCATTTCTCTCTCTGCACTCCTTATTAAAAGCTACATTATAATGCCATATCATTTTTATAAAGTAAGGATTATTAGTATATAATTTACATAAAGTTTTTAGCATTAGTTTTTATATTTCCTGTTCAATGACAAAGAGGAGAAAGAAATGTTTACATCTGCATTAATCTAATTCTTTGGTTTGTTACACATAATTTCATTCATGGTTTTCCTGTGGAAAATTTTATGAAAGTAATATTATTTATGTATATTTTACTGTTATTTTTAAAGTGACCTAGATATTTTGGTATATGCTGTCAAGGGGGAAATATGTTTTCATATTCCTGTTATTTTCTAAAAAATGACATTTATTGAATATTGGTAATTTTCTACACCTATTTTTATAATGCATCAAATAATTATTATGGATGACAATGCTTTGGGAATGTTCATTGATCTGTTCACTAAATATGTACCATAACTACATGCATTTCATATGGCCAATGCCTGAAGTTCTGGAATTTTCTAGAAAACATTGCTATCACCCAGATATAATGGAGACTATAGGTGAATATCTTCCAGTGACAACAAAAGCATGGAATAGACGTGGAAGGCTGCAGGAAGGCCTTTTCTGCGGTGTGGACCAGGAAATTGTTAAAAGTGTGAACTGTTTGTGTCTGCAATCAAAAATTCCCCCGCTTCACAATAAAACTCCCATTTGTCTCCCCAAATCAGTCTGCAAGTGCCTCCTGTCCTATTAACCCCCCAATAGGCCACTCAGGGCTTATGAATTCCCCAGTACTGCAGAGCCTCCGAAAAAAAAAAACAAAAAACAAAAACAAACAACACCACAGCAGCACCCGGTGCTGTAGCAGGACCCGGTGCTGTGGCTCCGCCCACCCATGGAGGGAGCTTTCTGTGCGCAGCCGGGACCTCCATGTATTTTTTCTGTTACCTTCCCACCAAATCGATGTCCAGATACCTCCTGTCCTGCAAAAATCCTGAAACAGCCTGGTGAAAGAAGAGGAAGTTGATACAATCTGTGGGGATCCCTCTCTGTGCTCATCACTGAGTGAAAAGCTGGTGAGGAACAAAAGAGTCAATCTTTGGTCTCACAGGGCTTCATGTCTCCAGTGAAAGTGACCACTACGCAAACTATACAAATCTATTTGGATTTACAAGTCTGTGCACTGCTTAGAAAGAGAAGTTCAGGAAGCTCTGAGGGCATGTACCCACTGTTATCCTGACCTGACCTGTGTGGGAAGTGAATGTTTTCCTCATAGAACACCATATATGGAAGACTTTACTTTTAAAATGGCCAATACTGTCTGTCATCTGAGGAACCTGAGATGCCTCTGTTTACCTGCTGCCCAGCTCATGGTGAAGGAGGCAGGTGTCAACCCTGTGTACCTAACCCATGATCCTATCCCATAGCCAAAATCTCCTGCATCCTATACTTTGGAGTGGCATCCGGTGACTGAGTATTTCTTAAGCTAGTCCAGGTGTGTTATGGTTTGAAAATATGATGACAAGTTCTTTTACCAACCTGTTCTGAGACTTCCCTGCTGCCTAGAAGGCCTGGTGACATAGGTCATCAAGGCAAAGCCAGCTTCAACCACAGCATGTGAGTGAAGTCAAGCCAGATGAGTCAAACTCCTGGCTGTAGAAACAACCCCAGACAGAGAGCTCTTACTGCTGAGGTCCAAGACATCATAAAGCAGAACAGACATCCCCACTGCTCCCTGCTGAACTCCTAACCCATGATACATGGGCAAACTCATAGTGTTTTCAATCATTATGTAATAACCTAGGATTTCAGCTTTGTTCTTCCTCACTTTGAAATCTCACTATTGGTGACAATGCAGGGGGAAAGATCATTATTCCTCATGTAACTTATTTTCAAAGAAGATAATGTATGGGTCTAGGATTCAGTTTTTAAAACAAAACATTTACTCTGAAATGACACACTTGTCCATGTAAAAACACACGAGTCTATACAGCAGCAGCTGGACCTTGCAAAGTGGAGAACACATGCACTCTGAACATTCTGGGATGGCCCCTCACTGTGGTTTTCTCATGAAGCATGTGTGGCTCATGGCTCTGACACTCTGCTCATAGAGTTGCAAAGTTGGCAGCAGGTAGAAAAGCTCTCAGCTTCATTACTACAGTTCACAGAGATGGGAAATCTCAATTGCTGCTCCAGAGGAATGCTGGAATGCTCATATGGACCTGCTAATATACCTCACTCCTCCAAAGGAGCTAGTTTACTGTTCACAAATTATTTTCATCTCTTTACAGTTTCTCCTTTTCATTTGATAATGAAGAGTTTTAGATGAGTTTTATATTTTTGTTATTCCTTAATTTATATTTTTGATTATTCTATCAAGCTGGTTGACTTAAAAATGAACTTCTATTTAGAATACTTGAATATTTTTTATTATTCCTGCAGCCCTCACTTCTGTTCACTCTAGGTATTCATTGGGGGATCATATTATGATGTCCATTTTGATGCTGTTCTTTACACATTAAGCATGTATTAAATTATTTGTTTCAGAAATTTAGAGTGAATCTGAACAGTGGAGATAGGAAAGGAGGCATTTCACAATGAAGGGTACTGGACTTGTTTTTAGCATGCCATTCCACTTTAATTTATCCTGAAGCATGATTAGCTCAGTATAATTGTATACCTGTTGATTTGATGCATATAAGCAATTTCCCAAAGCACATGTTAAGAGTTTTCTTTCCTAAGCATGAGTTTATGGCCCAAAACACAAATTCCTTTACATTCTTGGTAATTATCCAAAATTCCCATTTTAAGGAGATAACTATTTCTACTTTCACTGAACCAACTTGGCTTCCTAAAAGTAACCAAGGGGAAAATAGAGTAAGTTTTTTTGCAAGTAATCAAAGAGAAGGCTCTTTCCTACAGAGCAGTAGACAGAAGAACAGCCCAATGAACTAAGAGACTGCTAGATAAGCAAATAGTTACACATGCAGAAATATAATGTACACAGGCAAGATAATAAATAAAAAGTAAGAATAATAAAAAGGATGAAGTGGATGGCCCAGCAGCAGCTCAGTTCATACTTGTTAATCAACATGCATAAAGTATACTCTTGGTCCTACATGAAAAGTTCTCTGAGCAATTCATGGGCAGAACCACCTATATACTGACAGTTATTCTTTCTCAGCCCAGGTCCCCCAGGGGACCCACTAGAGGAACTTCCTAAATGCCAAGGCAGAAGAGGAGAACCCATCTAATGCCAAGGTGAGGTTGCCTATCTTTGTTTGACATAGTTATGTTGCTTTCTTGGTTTTTGTCTTTTCTGTCAAGTTCAGATTTTAAAAAATCATGCAGATCATAGAAGCTAGGTACCATCCTCTTGTGTGTGTACTGTATGTGTGTGTGAGTACAATCCTTTACTAGTGGATACCTGGATCCAAAGGCATTCAATGTCAATAGCATCACATTGGAAAGTGTATGCTAAAAGGCCTTATCAATAGCGGCATTTTTTCCTCTTTGGATTAAGAATTTTTTTAACTGTCAACCAAAATGGACTTGAAAGAAAACTCCTCAAGGCCTTTTCTACAGGTGTCTTCTAATCTTGCTTTTGTGATCTTGATATGATCATGGTTTCCCATCCTCTTTTCTAGAGACACCAAGAAGGAAAAAAATGCAAACAACACACAGGTTCATATAACCTCAGCATTTCTTTTCCTTCATTGCAGGTGGCCTCAACTACCAGAGGAAAAGGTGCATGTTATGGTGTCCCTCTGGCTCAGGGAAGGAATCTAGACGACTATGATGGGGCTTCCTTGATTCAGAGTGGAGAACGCAGTGATTCCATATCCATGTGGGAATAAGGACTGAGGGTGTGGTGAGAAAGTGACTTCCAGGAAAAGACCCTTGATCATGTTTCTACAGATCCTGGAGTCAGCGGTGGTCCCTTTGGGTGGTCTTGCTTACCACAAAGTGGAGTTATGGTTTGTTAATGGATAACTATGTAGTGTGATTGTGCATGCTTCATGTGTGTGTGCCCTTCTGTGTATTTATCCTGGGCACAGGTTTTCTTTGCACAAGACAATTGCCACTATCAATTATGTCAAGAAAATAATCTCATCTTACCACTACAAAGTTTACACATGGGAAGTTATTAGTCCTCATCAAAGCCACATGTAGTGAGTCTTTACTATACACAAACTCAGATGGAGAATGCCAGGCAGAGACAAAGGTTCCCAATCTCATGCAGAAAAGCCTAATGCATACCCTATCATTAACATCAATATTGATACACTGAACCTACACTTGGAACTGTGAAGTAGAAATAGATACTGTACAAGGGAGGTCTAGCATCTGTGCATATTGCTGAAATTCCCCAAGCCTACAGAGTTTACAAATACTGCCCAACATTGTAAGTTAAGCTAAGTAGTCACATCATCTACTGTAACTTTCACATGCCTTCATATCTGTCTGTTGGGTGTTTCAAGGAAACACAAAAGATTTTCTTGAAACCCTACTTTGATGCACATGGGTCCACTAGGCAACTTATGAATCAGGGGATCAAATGTTTGAATTGCAAATAAATTATGAGTAACGTTCCTACCTTTGTCAGTAAAATGTTAACAGATTTTCCGATTATGAATAATTTTCCCAGGTTTTGCTTCAAGGGCACAAAAAAGAAAATTTGTTTCCCAGTCAAAAGTATCTACTGTCCATGAAACTAGTCCATCAGTAGCACCAAAATCACTATCAGGCCAAAGAAAAGGAAGCACTAGAAGATACCTGAGCACCTGCTCTACAGAAGGTAATGTGGAAATGCAATCATCATGTAGATTCAAGAATAACAATTGTAGCTTATCAGTCCTATATATAGGAAAAATCCATAAAATGCCTAAGCCATATTCTTGTATATGTGAAAATTGTAATTTACTAATTCAATCGGAATGCCACAATCACAGAATTAATGCATGTACAACTCAAGATTGGTTCACATCTAATAGTGGATAGTGTTTCAACCTAAAGTTTGGGCATTAGCTTATATTTGAACATTACATGAAATACATCCCTCCTATGATAGCTTGATATTATTTATGAATTCCAAAAACATATTGATTATGGTTGTAAACTGGTCTGTTCCTCTGGGCATGATACCCCTCTGATTGTACTGAATTAAAAAGTTTCACTTTTGAGCTGACACAGCAAGGTAATGCAATAAAGAGACACAGATTTCTGGTGCCACTGACAAGAAGGCAAGCAGACAGAAGAACACACAGCAAATGGACACAGAGAATGGAAAACTGGGGGGATGAAGGGGGAGGGGAGAGACGTTTTTTTAAAAACTTTTTTAAAGTTTCACTTTTATTTTATTAAATCAGGATGAGGTGGACACTTGCTCATATAGAACACAGAATAAGATGCAGAGAAGAAGAACATAGGGGCAAAAAGACCAAGCCATGGACATTGCAGAGGCTCCATGAAGAGAAATTAGCTTGAAAGACTATCTGAGGAAATAGATTAAAATTCCCCAACTCTCACAAAAGAAATGACCTACATGTCCAAGAAGCCCACCATACCCAATCACAATAAATCCAAATAAACCAACTCCAAGACACATATACTCAGAATGACAAATGTCAAAGATGAGAAAATTCTGAGATCAATAAGGGAGAAGCAAACCATCACTTACAAGGGATGCCCAGTAAGACATATGCAGATTTCTCATCAGAAATCAAGGAGGCAAGAAAACACTGGTATGACACAATTAAGAGACTAAAAGAGAAAAACTGCCAACCAAGAATCTTGCATCCAGCAAAACTGTCCTTCCAATATGAAGATGAGTTTAAAATGTTCACAAACAGAAACTAAGAGAGTCTGAAATAAATAATCCATCTTGCAGGAAATATTAAAGGAAGATTTAGAGCCTGAAAGAAAAAGGAGGAGGCAGACTTGGCCCAGTGGTTAGGGCATCCGTCTACCAAATGGGAGGTCCACAGTTCAAACCCCGGGCCTCCTTGACCCGTGTAGAGCTGGCCCACGTGCAGTGCTGATGTGCTTAGGGAGTTCCATGCCACACAGGGGTGTCCCCTGTGTAGGGGAGCCCCATGCACAAGGAGTGCACCCCATAGGGAGAGCCACCTAGCATGAAGGAAGTGCAGCCTGCCCAGGAGTGGTGCCGCATACACGGAGAGCTGACACATCAAGATGACACAATAAAAAGAGACAGATTCCTGTGCCGTTGACAACAACAGAAGCAAACAAAGAAGATGCAGCAAGTGGACACAGAGAACAGACAACCAGGGTGGGGGGAGGGGAGAGAAATGAATAAATATATCTCTTTAAAAAAAGAAAGAAAAAGGAGAGGCTTCGAGAAGAGTGTAAAAGAATAATAGGAAGAAAAACCAAAGGAGTAAAAAGACAAACCAAAGTATAATAAGATATATGAAAACTGAAGGATAAAATGGTGTGGAAATCAATATTGCATTTACATAATATTATTGAATTTGAATGTATTAAACTCACCAATCAAAAGATATAGCTGATAGGATATATAAAAAAACATGAGCCATCCATATGCTGCTTACAAGAGACCCAACTGAGACAAAGATACTCCATGTAAATACTAACCAAAAAAGAGCAGAGGTAGCTGTACTATTATTGGACAAAACAGACTTTAAATGCAAAAAAAAAGTTATAAGAGATAGGGAAGGCCTTTAATTTTAATAATAAAAAGGAACAATCGACCAGGAAGATATAACAGATATAAATATCTATGCACCTAACCAAAGTGCCCCAAAATACATGAGACAAACTCTGGCAAAGCTGAAGGGAGAAACAGACATCTCTACAGTAATCATTGGGGACTTCAACACCCCACTCACATCATTAGCTAGAACAACTAGACAGAAGATCAACAAGGAAATAGAAAACTTAATATGATAAGCAAGTTAGACCTAACAGACATATAAAGAATGCTGCATCCAAATTCAGCAAGTTATCATTATTTTCACATGCCCATGGATTCATCTTGAGGAAAGACCACATGTTAGAACACAATGCAGCTCTCAAAATATAAAAAGACTGAAATTATACAAAGCAAATTCTCAGATCATAAGGGAATGAAACTAGAAATCAATAAGAGACAAGAAAAAGGTAAATTCGCAAATGTGTGGAGACTAAACAACACACTCCTAAATAAGCAGTGGGTCAAAGAAGAAATTGCAAGTGAAATCAGTAAACGTATTGAGACAAATGTAAGTGAGAAAACAACTTATCAAAACTTATGGATGATGGGCGGGGCAAGACGGCATCTGAGTGAATGCACCTCATAATCTCTCCTACAAAGCAGCAGTTTAGTAAGGTCGGAGTCCTGCTGGACTGGGCTGTTTCAGGGGCTAGCAGGGCAGGAAGTGTCTGGGTGTCAATTTGGTGAGACAGTGACAGAAGAAATTCTTATGAGAGGTGGAACTTTGGGTTTCTGACACAGAGGTCAGAATTTGTAGGCATAACCCTTCCCCCTAGGGCTGGCAGCCTGGCTGTGGCGATCCCTGAAAACTCTGTTGTGCTGCAGGGTTCCCAAACCCTGAGTGGGCTGTTTCAGGAGCTAGCAGGACAGGAAGTGTCTGCATGTAGATTTGGTGAGACAGTGACAGAAGAGATTCTTGTGAGAGGTGGAATTTTGGGTTTCTGACATGGAGGTCAGAAGTTGAGGGTGGGACCCCTCCCCCTAGGGCTGGTAGCCCAGCCACAGCAATCCCTGAAAACTTTGTTGTGCTGCAGTGTTCCAAGGCCCTGTGTTTACCAGATGCATGGTTCCCAGGTCTGTATCCTCTAAATCCTGGTAGCCCACGCTCCAGAGACTCACACACCTTGAGTCTGCAATATCATGGAATTCCCATTCCTGAATCCACTGATGCCTGAGGTCCATCTGAGGTCCTTGATCACCCTAGATGTCCAGGTTTTTTGTTTTTTGTTTTTTCTCCTTGAGTGTGAAGGAGTGTATCAGCTGACTTGGGAAGAGTCTGCGAAGAAGGCAGAGCTGAATCTGCTGACAAAGCAAAGACCAATTTACCGAAACGTCCTGAAATAGGAAACTTGGTCTGGGAGAAGGTGGAGTCAGAAAATCAATTAGGCCTCCACTGGCACACCTAAGGGGGAGGGACTGTAGGACATGCTATCCAAGCTTCCAATAGAATATTTGCAATTTCTGGTGAGGTGTAGGTGCACTCATGCTGGAAATAAAGAGTCATTGTCTTCTGTGCTGAGTTGGTTCAACAAGGACCCACTTAAATCTCCTACTGGACCTCTCAGGCAGCTTTCCTGCTGCCCTGGGAGAGAAGAGAGGAAGGGAGAAAGGGGGAATGTCAAATCCCTAGGCATTTTATTTAACTGCAAAGAAGATTCCTAGCTTGAAACTTTGTTTGTTTTTTTTTTGTCATGGTTGCTACTATTACATTGTCTCCTGGTGTTATGTCCCATTTTATCCCACAAGGTCCTTTTTCATTTATTTAGTTTTTTCTCTTTTTCTTTTTCTTGCTTGTTTCCCCTCCTTTTCTTTGCCCCCCCTTTTTCCTCTTTTTCTTTGATTTTCTTTATATAATAGGTGCTGCAGGGAGCACTTCACATTTGCTGTATTTCCTCATCCTCCATTTCCTCTTTTCTATATGCATTGATTTTGGCCACCTACACTATGCCCTTCCCTCTACATTGTTCTATCCTCCACCATCTACTGTCTCTCTTATATTCCACTTCCCATTCTTTGGCCCCAAATCATCTGAATTTCTATTTCTAATACTTTATTCTGTTTTCTGTCTTTTATCCACTCTTTTTTTTTCAAATGTATTTCTCACCCTTCCACTCCCACCTCGGTTGTCTGTTCTCGGTGTCTATTTTGCTGCATCTTCTTTGTTCTACTTCTGTTGTTGTCAGTGGCACAGGAATCTGTGTTTCTTTTTTGGTTGCATCATCTTGTTGTGTCAGCTCTCCGTGTGTGCAGCACCATTCCTGGGCAGGATGCACTTACTTTCACTCTGGGCGACTCTCCTTATGGGGTGCACTCCTTGTGCAAGGGACTCCTCTATGCGGGGGGCACCCCTGTGTGGCACAACACTCCTTGTGTGCATCAGCACTGCACATGGGCCAGCACCACATGGGTCAAGGAGGCCCGGGGTTTGAACCGTGGACCTCCCATGTGGTAGATGAATGCCCTAACCACTAGGCCAAGTCCGCCAACTATCCACTCTTGATATTGTCTTTCTTTTCTCTTTCTCTCTCTCATGAAAACACTGACCTGTTAACTCATACTATATTCCTCCCCATATTCAGTTGACTGTCTCATTATAGGTACTCTACTTACTGCTATAACTCTACACAACTTACATGAGTCTAATATCCATTCTGCTAGATCTCACATTACTCTCTTAACATTTATTACCAATACTACTTTATACATTTTCTTTTCTTACTCTTTTTGCTTTCCTTGGCCCTAATATTTTCCTTTAAATTGAACTTGCCCAGAAACAAGAAAATAGAGTAAGAAAAACAAAGTGACAAAGAGAAGACATAACACACACAAACAACAACTAATTAATCCCCAAGACTAGACAAAGAAGCTAAGGAACTGATTAAACCCATCAAGATTAAATGATAACCAGACGGCAACAAGAAACTACAAACCAAACAAATAATCAGAAAAACATGGCCAAATCCAACAAACAAACTAAAAACCAGGAAGAGGAGAACATCAGACAAGTAATTAAAGATTTCAAAACACATATTAGAGACCAACTTAATGAAGTAAAGGAAGAGATTAACAATATGAAGAAAACACTAGGAGAGAATACAGAAGAAATTGCAGTCATATACAAAAAGATAACAGATATGATGGTGATGAACATCACAGATCAAGAAATCAAAAATACACTCTCAGCAAACAGCAGCACATTAGAAGAGGCAGAGGAGAGAATTAGTGACATGGAAGACACTGCATCTGAAATCAAATAGATAGTAGAACTGAATAATAAAAAGTTAGAAAAAATACAGCTGGGACTTCGGGACTTGAATGACAATGCAAAATACACAAACATATGTATTATAGGCATCCCAGAAGGAGAAGAGAAGGGAAGGGGGAAAGAATGGGTGTTGGAGGAAATAAAGGCTAAAAACTTCCCAAATCTACTTAAGAAGATGGATGTACATGTCCAGGAAGCAAAATGCACCCCAAACACCATAAATCCCAAAGGCCTACCCCAAGACATGTACTTGTCAAATTTTCCAATGCTCAAGACAAAGAAAAAATTCTAAAAGCAGCGAGAAAAGAGAACCATCACATACAAGGGAGGCTCCATAAGATTAAGTGCTCACATAAAATAAACACAAAAATAAAATCTGGGGAAAAAAAAGATTAAGTGCTGCTTTCTCATCTGAAACCATGGAGGAAGAAGGCAGTGGTATGATATAGTCAAGGTACTAAAAGAAAAAATTTCCAACCAAGAATACTCTACCCAGCTAAGCTAGCATTCAAAAATGATGGAGAGTTCAAAATATTCACAGATAAACAGAAATTGAAAGAGTATGCCAACAAGAACCCTGCCCTTCAAGAAATACTAAAGGGAGTTCTGCAAGAATAAAGAAAAAAAGAGGAGAGTCAGACTTGGAGGAGACTGTACAAGCAACAAAAAAGACAAAAAGAGAAGGAAGAAAACAAAATATGACAAACACAAGTCCAAACAAAATATGGTTAACATAAATAATTCCTTGAAAGTAATAACACTGAATGTCAATGGATTAAACTCACCTGTCAAAAGACTCAGACTGGAAGACGGAATAGGATATATGATCCATCTATATGCTGTCTACAAGAAACACATCCTAGACCCCAGGATTCAAGGAGGTTGAAAGTGAATGGCTGGAAAACAATCTTACAAGCAAACAATAACCAAAAAAAGGCAGGTGTAGCTATATTAATATCAGACAAAATAGACTTTAAATGTGAAAGAACTGTGAGAGAAAAAGATGGATACTACATATTACTGAAAGGGATAATCTTTCAAGAAGAATGAACAACAATAAACATTTATGCTGCTAACAGGGCACCTCCAATTATGTGAGGCAAACACTGGAAAAACTAAGTGAAAGAATAGATGCCTCTACAATTATACTGGGGGACTTTAATACACCACTATCAACTTTAGACAGAACATCTCAATAAAGAAAACAAAAACTTTGAAGAGTATATTACAGGTGCTGGACCTGACAGACATATACAGATCATTACACCAGAATACAGCAGGATATACATTTGTCTCAAGTGCACAGGGATCATTCTCCAAGATAGACCATATGCGAGGCCACAAAGAAAGTCTCAATGAATTCAGAAAGATCAAAATCATAAAAAAATAATTTCTCTGATCACAGTGGAGTGAAGCTAGAAATCTACAAGGACCAGACCCAGATTTCACATCAAGATATGGAAATTAAACAGCACACTCTTAGAAAAAGTTGGTGAAGGAGGAACTCTCAAAAGAAATTAATAACTACCTTGAAACTAATGAAAATGATAACACAACATACCAAAACTTATGGGATGCAGCAAAAGCAGTACTGAAAGGGAAATTTATAGCCATAAATTCATACATCAAAAAAGAAGAGCAAAAATTGAAGAACTAACTGCACATTTGGAGGAATTAGTAAAAAAAACCAACAAAGTAACCCCACAGGAAGAAGAAAGAAAGAACAAAGATAAGAGCAGAACTAACTGGAATAGAAAATAAGTAAGCAATTGAAAAGATAAACAAAACCAGGAGCTGGTTCTTTGAGAAGATCAATAAAATTGACAAACCCTTAGTTCAACTAACAAAGAAAAAAAGAGAGAAGATGCAAATACACAAAATAAGAAATGAGAAGGGAGATTATCACCACTGACCCCACAGAAATAAAGACGATCATGAGAGGATACTTTGAAAAACTATTCCAACAAAAATGACAATTCAGAGGAAATGGACAAATTTCTAGAAACACATAAGCAGCCTATATTGATGAAAGAAGAAACTGACAAGCTCAACAAACCAATCACAAGAGATAGAATCAGTCACTAAAAACCTCCCAACTAAGAAGAGCCCTGGGCCAGACGGCTTCACTGGTTAATTCTACAAAACATTCCAGAAAGAAAAATGCCAATCTTGCTGAAACTCTTCCAAAAAATCGAAACAGAAGGAATATTACCTAACTCATTCTGGATGCCAACATTATCCTAGTGCCAAAGCCAAACAAAGACACCACAAGAAAGGAAAATTAGAGACCAATTTCTCTAATGAACCTAGATGCAAAAATCCTCAACAAAATACTTGCTAACCGTATTCAACAACACATTTAATGAATTATACACTGTGACCAAGTGAGATTCATTCTGGGTATGCAAGGATGGTTCAACATAAGAAAATCAATCAATATAATACACCATATAAACCGATTGAAGGGAAAAAAATCAAATGATTATATCTATAGATGCAGAGAAAGCATTTGACAAA